>NW_024747030.1:0-47984 GCF_018991925.1 Homarus americanus
ATCGGCGTATAACAAAGTCCCAGATCAAGCATACCAAAGTCCCCTGATCGATTATAACAAAGTCCCCGGTCCAGTATAGCAAAGGGCCCTGAGCGAGTAAGACAAAGTCCCCTAATCGAGTATAACAGAGCCCCCTGCTCGAGTATAACAAAGTCCCCTGGTCGAGTATAGCAAAGTCCCCTAATCGAGTATAACAAAGCCTCCTGATCGAGTATAACAAAGTCCCCTGATCGAGTATAACAAAGCTCCCTGCACGAGTATAACAAAGTCCCCTGATCGAGTCTAAAAAAGGCCTCTAATCGAGTATAAGAAAGTCCCCTGATCGAGTATAACAAATCCGTTTAATCGAGTATAACAAAGTCCCCTGGTCAAGTATAACAAAGTCCCCTGTTCGAGTCTAACAAAGTCCCCTTATCGAGTCTAACAAAGTCCCCTTATCGAGTATAACAAAGTCCATGATCGAGTATAACAAAGTCCCTAGATGGAGCATACCAAAGTCCCCTGATCGAGTATAACAAAGTCCCCTGATGGAAAATAACAAAGCCCCTTGGATGAGTATAACAAAGTTCCCTCATCGAGTATAGCAATGTTCCCTGATCGAGTATAACAAAGTCTCCTGGTCCAGTATAACAAAGTCCCCTGATCGATGATAACAAAGTCCCCTAATCGAGAATAAAAATGTCCCCTGGTCCAGTGTAACAAAGTCCATTCATCGAGTATAAAAAAGTCCCCTGGCCCAGTATAACAAAGTCCCTAGATCGAGCATACCATAGTCCCCTGATCGATTATAACAAAGTCCCCAGGTCGAGTATAGCAAAGGGCCCTGATCCTGTAAGAAAAAATCCCCTGATTGAGTATAAGAAAGTCCGCTAATCGAGTATGACAAAGCCCCCTGGATGGGTATAACAAAGTCCCCTGGTCGAATATAACAAAGTTTTCTTATCTAGTATAACAAAGGCCCCTGGTCGAGTATAACAAAGTCCTCTGACCAAGTATAACAAAGTTCCCTAATCGATTATAACAAAGTCCCCTGGTCGAATATAACAAAGGGCGCTGATCGAGTAAGACTAAGTCCCCTCATCGAGTATAACAAAGTCCCCGGATCCTAGTATAACAAAGCCCCCGTGGACGAGTATAACAAACGTTCCTAATCGAGTATAACAAAGTCTCCTGATCGCGTATAACAAAGTCCCCTGATCGAGTATAACAAAGTCCCCTGGATGAGTATAAATGTCCTGATCATATAACATATCCCCGATTGAGTATAACAAAGTCCCCTGGTCGAGAGAAAGTCCCCGATCTATATAAGCCTCCTAATCGAAAGTATAACAAAGTCCCTGATCGAGTATAAATAAAAGCCCCCGTTCGAGAGAGCAATGAAGTCCTGATCGAGTCCAAAAAGGCCTCTAATCGAGTATAAGAAAGTCCCCTGATCGAGTATAATGTCCTGTTATCGAGTACAACAAAGTCCCCTAACGGTATAACAAAGGCCCTGGTCGAGTATATAACAGCGTTCCCCGTCGGCGCAACAAAGTCCCCTGTTCGAGTCTAACAAAAACCCTTATCCAATATAACAAATTCCCCTTTTCGAGTATAACAAAGTCCCCAGATCGAGTATAACAAAGTCTCCTAATCGAGTATAACAAAGGTCCCTGGTCGAGTATAACAAAGTTCCCTGATCGAGTGTAACAAAAGTCCCCTGATCGAGAATAACAAAGTCCCCTAATCGAGTATAAAAATTTCCCCTGGTCCATTGTAACAAAGTCCCCTGATCGAGTATAACAAAGTCCCCTAATCAAGTATAACAAAGTCCCCTGATCGAGTATAACAAAGGCCGCTCATCGAGTATAGCAAAGTCCATTGATCAAATATAGGAAAGTCCACAGATCTAGTATGACAAAGTCCCCTGAATCAAGTATAAAAAAGTCCACTGGTCGAGTATAACAAAGTCCCCTGATCGAGTATAACAAAGTCACTTGGTCGAGTATAGCAAAGTCCCCTGATCGAGTATAACAAAGCCCCCTGATCGAGTATAACATATCCTCTGATCGAGTCTAACAAAGTCCTCTGGTCGAGTATGACAAAGTCCCCTGATCAAGTATAAAAAAGTCCCCTGGACGAGTATAACAAAGTCCCCTGATCGAGTATAACAAAGTCCCCTGATCGAGTATAACAAAGTCCCTACATCAAGCATACCAAAGTCCCCTGATCGATTATAACAAAGTCCCCGGTCCAGTATAGCAAAGCGCCCTGAGCGAGTAAGACAAAGTCCCCTAATCGAGTATAACAGAGCCCCCTGCTCGAGTATAACAAAGTCCCCTGGTCGAGTATAGCAAAGTCCCCTAATCGAGTATAACAAAGCCTCCTGATCGAGTATAACAAAGTCCCCTGATCGAGTATAACAAAGCTCCTGCACGCAGTATAACAAAGTCCCCTGATCGAAGTTCAAAAAGGCTCTAATCGAGTATAAGAGAAAGTCCCTGATCGAGTATAACAAAGCCGCCTTAATCAGTATGGGCAAAGTCCCCTGATCGAGTATAACAAAGCCCCTGCTCGAGTATACCAGTCCTCGATTTGGCCTCCTCTAATCGGTAAGAAAGTCCCCATCAGTAAGTAACAAAGTCCCCACGAAAAGTAACAAATTCTTATCGCAGTATAACAGTCACGCTATCTAGTATAACAAAGTCCCCTCAATCGAGTTTAACAAAGGCCCTAATGAGCACTGGAAGTCCCTGATCGAGTATAACAAAGTCCCTAGGTCGAGCATACCAAAGCTCCCTAATCGATTATAACAAAGTCCCCCGGTCTAGTATAGCAAAGGGCCCTGATCGAGTAAGACAAAGTCCCCTGATCGAGTATAACAAAGTCCCCTAATCGTGTATAAAAATGTCCCCTGGTCCAGTGAAACAAAGTCCCCTCATCGAGTATAAAAAGTCCCCTGGCCCGGTATAACAAAGTCCCTAGATCGAGCATACCAAAGTCCCCTGATCGATTATAACAAAATCCCCCGGTCGAGTATAGCAAAGGGCCCTGATCGTGTAAGACAAAATCACCCTGATCGAGTATAAGAAAGTCAACTGATCGAGTATGACAAAGCCCCCTGGATGAGTATAACAAAGTTCCCTGATCGAGTATAACAAAGTCCCCTGATCGAGTATAACAAATTCCCCTGGTCGAGTATGACAAAGCCCCCTGGATGAGTATAACAGTTCCCTGATCGAGTATAACAAAGTCCCTGATCGAGTATAACAATGTCCCCTGGTCCAGTATAACAAAGTCCCCTGATCGAGTATAACATATCCACTGATCGAGTATAACAACGTCTCCTGGCCTAGTTTAACAAAGTCCCCAGATCGAGGATAACAAAGTCCCCTAATCGATTATAACAAAGTCCCCTGGTCGAGTATGACAAAGGGCCCTGATCGAGTAAGACTAAGTCCCCTCATCGAGTATAACAAAGTCCCCTGATCCTAGTATAAAAAAGCCCCTTGGACGAGTATAACAAAGTCCCCTGAACCGAGTATAACAAAGTCCCCTGATCGAGTATAACATATCCACTGATCGAGTATCACAAAGTCCCTGGTGGAGTATAACAAAGTTCCCTGGTCGAGTATAACAAAGTTTTCTAATCGAGCATAACAAAGGCCCTTGGTCGAGTAAAACAAAGTCCTCTGATCAAGTATAACAAAGTACCCTGATCTAGTATAAAAAGTCCCCTAATCAAGTATAACAAAGTCCCCTGATTCAAGTATAACAAAGACCCCTGATCGAGTATAACATATCCCCTGATCGAGTATAACAAAGTCCTCTGGTCGAGTATGACAAAGTCCCCTGATCGAGTATAACAAAGTCCCCTGATCGAGTATTATATATCCCCTGATCGAATATAACAAAGTCCCTGGTGGAGTATAACAAAGTCCCCTGATCGAGTATCACAAAGTCTCCTGGTCGAGTATAACAAAGTTTTCTAATCGAGTATAAAAAAGCCCATCGTCGAGTATAACAAAGTCCTCTGATCGAGTATAACAAATTCCCCTGATCGAGTATAACATATCACCTGATCGAGTATAACAAAGTCCTCTGGTCGAGTATAACAAAGTCCCCTGATCGAGTATAACAATGTCACATGGTCGAGTATGACAATGTCCCCTGATCGAGTATAACAAAGGCCCCACATCGAGTATAGCAAAGTCCATTGGTCAAATATAGTAAAGTCCACTCATCGAGTATAACAAAGTTCCCCGATCGAGTATAACAAAGGCCTCTGGTTGAGTAAGACAAAGTCCCCTGATCAAGTATATAAAAGTCCCCTGGTCGAATATTTCAAAGTCCCCTAATCGAGAATAACAAAGTCCCCTGGTCGAGCATAATAAAGCACCCTCATCGAGTATAACAAAGGCCCCTAGTCGAGTATGACAAAGGCCCCTAATCAAGTTTAACAAAGGCCCCTCATCGAGTATAACAAAGTCTCCTGATCGCGTATAACAAAGTCCCCTGATCGAGTATAACAAAGGCCGCTGGTCGAGTATAACAAAGTCCCCTGTTCGAGTCTAACAAAAACCCTTATCGAATATAACAAATTCCCCTTTTCGAGTATAACAAAGTCCCCAGATCGAGTATAACAAAGTCTCCTAATCGAGTATAACAAAGGTCCCTGGTCGAGTATAACAAAGTTCCCTGATCGAGGGTAACAAAAGTCCCCTGATCGAGAATAACAAAGTCCCCTAATCGAGTATAAGAATGTCCCCTGGTCCATTGTAACAAAGTCCCCTCATCGAGTATAACAAAGTCCCCTAATCAAGTATAACAACGTCCCCTGATCGAGTATAACAAAGGCCGCTCATCGAGTATAGCAAAGTCCATTGGTCAAATATAGGAAAGTCCACAGATCTAGTATGACAAAGTCCCCTGAATCAAGTATAAAAAAGTCCACTGGTCGAGTATAACAAAGTCCCCTGATCGAGTATAACAAAGTCACCTGGTCGAGTATAGCAAAGTCCCCTGATCGAGTATAACAAAGCCCCCTGATCGAGTATAACATATCCTCTGATCGAGTATAACAAAGTCCTCTGGTCGAGTATGACAAAGTCCCCTGATCAAGTATAAAAAAGTCCCCTGGTCGAGTATAACAAAGTCCCCTGATCGAGTATAACAAAGTCCCCTGATCGAGTATAACAAATTCCCTAGATCAAGCATACCAAAGTCCCCTGATCGATTATAACAAAGTCCCCGGTCCAGTATAGCAAAGGGCCCTGAGCGAGTAAGACAAAGTCCCCTAATCGAGTATAACAGAGCCCCCTGCTCGAGTATAACAAAGTCCCCTGGTCGAGTATAGCAAAGTCCCCTAATCGAGTATAACAAAGCCTCCTGATCGAGTATAACAAAGTCCCCTGATCGAGTATAACAAAGCTCCCTGCACGAGTATAACAAAGTCCCCTGATCGAGTCTAAAAAAGGCCTCTAATCGAGTATAAGAAAGTCCCCTGATCGAGTATAACAAAGCCGCTTAATCGAGAATAACAAAGTCCCCTGGTCAAGTATAACAAAGTCCCCAGTTCGAGTCTAACAAAGTCCCCTTATCGAGTCAACAAAGTCCCCTTATCGAGTATAACAAAGTCCCTGATCGAGTATAACAAAGTCCCTAGATGGAGCATACCAAAGTCCCCTGATCGAGTATAACAAAATCCCCTGATGGAAAATAACAAAGCCCCTTGGATGAGTATAACAAAGTTCCCTCATCGAGTATAGCAACGTTCCCTGATCGAGTATAACAAAGTCTCCTGGTCCAGTATAACAAAGTCCCCTGATCGATGATAACAAAGTCCCCTGATCCTAGTATAAAAAAGCCACTTGGACGAGTATAACAAAGTCCCCTGAACCGAGTATGACAAAGTCCCCTGATCGATTATAACAAAATCCCCCGGTCGAGTATAGCAAAGGGCCCTGATCGTGTAAGACAAAATCACCCTGATCGAGTATAAGAAAGTCAACTGATCGAGTATGACGAAGCCCCCTGGATGAGTATAACAAAGTTCCCTGATCGAGTATAACAAAGTCCCCTGATCGAGTATAACAAATTCCCCTGGTCGAGTATGACAAAGCCCCCTGGATGAGTATAACAGTTCCCTGATCGAGTATAACAAAGTCTCCTGATCGAGTATAACAAAGTCCCCTGGTCCAGTATAACAAAGTCCCCTGATCGAATATAACATATCCACTGATCGAGTATAACAACGTCTCCTGGCCTAGTTTAACAAAGTCCCCAGATCGAGGATAACAAAGTCCCCTAATCGATTATAACAAAGTCCCCTAGTCGAGTATGACAAAGGGCCCTGATCGAGTAAGACTAAGTCCCCTCATCGAGTATAACAAAGTCCCCTGATCCTAGTATAAAAAAGCCACTTGGACGAGTATAACAAAGTCCCCTGAACCGAGTATAACAAAGTCCCCTGATCGAGTATAACATATCCACTGATCGAGTATCACAAAGTCCCTGGTGGAGTATAACAAAGTTCCCTGGTCGAGTATAACAAAGTTTTCTAATCGAGCATAACAAAGGCCCTTGGTCGAGTAAAACAAAGTCCTCTGATCAAGTATAACAAAGTACCCTGATCTAGTATAACAAAGTCCCCTAATCAAGTAAAACAAAGTCCCCTGATCAAGTATAACAAAGACCCCTGATCGAGTATAACATATCCCCTGATCGAGTATAACAAAGTCCTCTGGTCGAGTATGACAAAGTCCCCTGATCGAGTATAACAAAGTCCCCTGATCGAGTATTACATATCCCATGATCGAATATAACAAAGTCCCTGGTGGAGTATAACAAAGTCCCCTGATCGAGTATCACAAAGTCTCCTGGTCGAGTATAACAAAGTTTTCTAATCGAGTATAAAAAACCCCATCATCGAATATAACAAAGTCCTCTGATCGAGTATAACAAATTCCCCTGATCGAGTATAACATATCACCTGATCGAGTATAACAAAGTCCTCTGGTCGAGCATAACAAAGTCCCCTGATCGAGTATAACAATGTCACCTGATCGAGTATAACAATGTCCCCTGATCGAGTATAACAAAGGCCCCACATCGAGTATAGCAAAGCCCATTGGTCAAATATTGTAAAGTCCACTCATCGAGTATAACAAAGTTCCCCATTCGAGTATAACAAAGGCCTCTGGTCGAGTAAGACAAAGTTCCCTGATCAAGTATAAAAAAGTCCCCCGTTCGAATATTTCAAAGTCCCCTAATCGAGTATAACAAAGTCCCCTGGTCGAGCATAATAAAGCACCCTCATCGAGTATAACAAAGGCCGCTAATCGAGTATAACAAAGTCTCCTGATCGCGTATAACAAAGTCCCCTCCAAACTCCCCTGGTTGAGTATAACAAAGTCCCCTGATCGAGTATAACATATCCCCTGATTGAGTATAACAAAGTCCTCTGGTCGAGTATAAAAAAGTCCCCTGATCGAGTATAACAAAGTCCCCTGGTTGAGTATAACAAAGTCCCCTCATCGAGTATAACAAAGGCCCCTCATCGAGGATAACAACGTCCATTGGTCAAGTATAAAAGAGATCCCTGGTCGAGTATAACAAAGTCCCCTGATCGAGTATAACAAAGGCCCCTGGTCGAGTATAACAAAGTCCCCTGTTCGAGTCTAACAAAAACCCTTATCGAATATAACAAATTCCCCTTTTCGAGTATAACAAAGTCCCCATATCGAGTATAACAAAGTCCCCTAATCGAGTATAACAAAGGTCCCTGGTCGAGTATAACAAAGTTCCCTGATCGAGTGTAACAAAAGTCCCCTGATCGAGAATAACAAAGTCCCCTAATCGAGTATAAAAATGTCCCCTGGTCCATTGTAACAAAGTCCCCTGATCGAGTATAACAAAGTCCCCTAATCAAGTATAACAAAGTCCCCTGATCGAGTATAACAAAGGCAGCTCTTCGAGTATAGCAAAGTCCATTGGTCAAATATAGGAAAGTCCACAGATCTAGTATGACAAAGTCCCCTGAATCAAGTATAAAAAAGTCCCCTGGTCGAGTATAACAAAGTCCCCTGATCGAGTATAACAAAGTCCCCTGGTCGAGTATAGCAAAATCCCCTGATCGAGTATAACAAAGCCCCCTGATCGAGTATAACATATCCTCTGATCGAGTATAACAAAGTCCTCTGGTCGAGTATGACAAAGTCCCCTGATCAAGTATAAAAAAGTCCCCTGGTCGAGTATAACAAAGTCCCCTGATCGAGTATAACAAAGTCCCCTGGTCGAGTATAGCAAAGTCCCCTCATCGAGTATAACAAAGCCCCCTGATCGAGTATAACATATCCTCTGATCGAGAATAACAAAGTCCCCTAATCGAGTATAAAAATGTCCCCTGGTCCATTGTAACAAAGTCCCCTGATCGAGTATAACAAAGTCCCCTAATCAAGTATAACAAAGTCCCCTGATCGAGTATAACAAAGGCAGCTCTTCGAGTATAGCAAAGTCCATTGGTCAAATATAGGAAAGTCCACAGATCTAGTATGACAAAGTCCCCTGAATCAAGTATAAAAAGTCCCCTGGTCGAGTATAACAAAGTCCCCTGATCGAGTATAACAAAGTCCCTGGTCGAGTATAGCAAATTCCCCTGATCGAGTATAAGAAAGCCCCCTGATCGAGTATAATATATCCTCTGATCGAGTATAACAAAGTCCTCTGGTCGAGTATGACAAAGTCCCCTGATCAAGTATAAAAAAGTCCCCTGGTCGAGTATAACAAAGTCCCCTGATCGAGTATAACAAAGTCCCCTGGTCGAGTATAGCAAAGTCCCCTCATCGAGTATAACAAAGCCCCCTGATCGAGTATAACATGTCCTCTGATCGAGTATAACAAAGTCCTCTGGTCGAGTATGAAAAGGCCCCTGGTCGAGTATATCAAAGTCCCTTGATCGAGTGTAACAAAAGTCCCCTGATCAAGTATAACAAAACTCCCATGGTCGAGTAAAACAAAGTCCCCTAATCAAGTATAAAAATGTCCCCTGGTCCAGTGTAACAAAGTCCCCTGATCGAGTTTAAAAAATTCCCCTGGTCGATTATAGCAAGTCCCCTGGTCGAGTATAACAAAGCCCCCTCATCGAGTATAACAAAGGCCACTAATCGAGTATAACAAAGTCCCCTAATCGAGTATAACAAAGTCCCCTTTAGAGTATAACAAAGTCCCCTGATCGAGTATAACAAAGTCCCCTAGTTGAGTATAACAAAGTCCCTTGATCAAGTATAACATATTCCCTGATTGTGGACAACAAAGTCCTCTGGTCGAGTATAAAAAAGTCCCCTGATCGAAAATAACAAAGTCCCCTGGTCGAGTATAACAAAGTCCCCACATCGAGTATAACAAAGGCCCCTCATCGAGTATAACAAAGTCCATTGGTCAAGGATAAAAAAGTTCCCTGGTCAAGTATAACAAAGTTCCCTAATCGAGTATAACAAAGTCCCCTGGTCGAGTGTAGCAAAGTCCCCTGATCGAGTATAACAAAGCCTCCTGATCGAGTATAACAAAGTCCCCTGATCGAGTATAACAAAGCCCCCTGCTCGAGTATAACAAAGTCCCCTTATCGAGTCCAAAAAAGGCCTCTAATCGAGTATAACAAAGTCCCCTGATCTAGTATAAAAAAGGCCCCTCATCGAGTATAACAAAGGCCCCTCATCGAGTGTAAGAAGGTCCCCTGATCGAGTATAATAAAGCCGCCTAATCTAGCATAACAAAGTCCCCTGGTCGAGTATAACAAAGTCCCCTGTTCGAGTCTAACAAAGTCCCCTTATCTAGTATAACAAATTTCTTATCGAGAATAACAAAGTCCCCTTATCGAGTATAAAGTCCCCTAATCGAGTATAAAAGGCCCTGGTCGAGTATAACAAAAGTTCCTGATCGAGTATAATAAAGTCCCCTGGTCGAGTATAACAAATTCCCCTGTTCGAGTCTAACATTGAATCCCCTTATCGAGTATAACATATTGCCCTTATCGAGTATAACAAAGTCCCCTTATCGAGTATAACAAAGTCCCCTGATCGAGTATAACAAAGGCCTCTGGTCGAGTATAAAAAAGTCCCCTGATCGAGTAACAAAAGTCCCCGATCGAGTATATAACAGCTTCCATAGACTAGTATAACAAAGTTCCCCTTCTTCATCGAGTATAACAAAGTCCTTTAGTCGGTATAACAAAGTCCCCCTGGTCCAGTATGCTAACAAAGTCCCTGATCAAGCATAACATATCCTCGAGGAGTATAACAACGTCTCCTGGCCCAGTTTAACAAAGTCCCCAGATCGAGCATAACAAAGTCCCCTAATCGATTATAACAAAGTCCCCTGGTCGAGTATAACAAAGGTTCCTGATCGAGTAAGACAAAGTCCCCTCATCGAGTATAACAAAGTCCTCTAATGATAGTATAACAAAGCCCCCTTGACGAGTATAACAAAGTCTCCTGAACCGAGTATAACAAAGTCCCCTGATCGAGTATAACATAACCCCTGATCGAGTATAACAAGTCTCTGGTGGAGTATAACAAAGTCCCCTGGTCGAATATAACAAAGTTTTCTAATCGAGCATAACAAAGGCCCCTGGTCGAGTATAACAAAGTCCTCTGATCAAGTATAACAAAGCCCCCTGGACGAGTATAACAAAGTCCCCTGATCGAGTATAACAAAGTCCCCTAATCAAGTATAACAAAGTCCCCTGGTTTTATATATATCAAAGACCCTGAACGAGTATATAACAAAGTCCCTTGGTCGTGTATAACAAAGCCCAGTGATCGAGTACAACAAAGGCCCCTCATCGAGTATAGCAAAGTCCATTGGTCAAATATAGGAAAGTCCACTGATCGAGTATGACATAGTCCCCTGATCAAGTATAAAAAAGTCCCCTCGTCGAGTATAACAAAGCCCCCTCATCGAGTATAACAAATTCCCCTGGTCGAGTATAGCAAAGTCCCCTGGTCAAGTATAACAAAGCCCCCCTCATCGAGTATAACAAAGGCCTCTAATCGAGTATAACAGAGTTCCTGATTGAGTATAACAAAGTCCCCTGATCGAGTATAACAAAGTCCTCTGGTTGAATACAACAAAGTCCCCTGATCGAGTATTACATATACCCTGATCGAATATAAAAAAGTCCGTTTGCTCAGTATAATAAAGTCCCTAGATTGAGCATACCGAAGTCCACTGATCGATTATAACAAATTCACCGGTCGAGTATAGCAAAGGGCCCTGATCGAGTAACACAAAGTCATCTGAACGAGTATAACAAAGTTTCCTGATCGATTATAACAAAGTCCCCTTATTGAGTATAACAAAGTCCCCTAATCGAGTATAACAAAGTCCCCTAATCGAGTAAAACAAAGTCCCCTGGTCCAGTATAACATATCCCCTGATCGAATATAACAAAGTCCTCTGGTCGAGTATAACAAAGACCCCTGAACGAGTATAACAAAGTCCCCTGGTCGTGTATAACAAAGCCCAGTGATCGAGTACAACAAAGGCCCCTCATCGAGTATAGCAATGTCCATTGGACAAATATAGGAAAGTGCACTGATCGAGTATGACAAAGTCCCCTAATCAAGTATAAAAAAGTCCACTCGTCGAGTATAAGAAAGCCCCCTCATCGAGTAAAAAAATTATCCCTGGTCGAGTATAGCAAAGTCCCCTGGTCGAGTATAACAAAGCCCCCCTCATCGAGTATAACAAAGGCCCCAAATCGAGTATAACAGAGTCCCCTGATTGAGTATAACAAAGTCCCCTGATCGAGTATAACAAAGTCCTCTGGTTGAGTACAACAAAGTCGCCTGAGCGAGTATAACATATCCCCTGATCGAATATAAAAAAGTCCGTTTGCCCAGTATAATAAAGTCCCTAGATGGAGCATACCAAAGTCCACTGATCGATTGTAACAAAGTCCCCCAGTCGAGTATAACAAAGTCCCCTGGTCGAGTATAACAAAGGGCCCTGATCGAGTAAGACAAAGTCCCCTCATCGAGTATAACAAAGTCCTTTGATCCTAGTATAACAATGCCCCCTGGACGAGTATAACAAAGTCCTATCGAGTAGTATGAAAGTCCTTGATTGAGTATAACATATCCCCTGACTTTGCTATAACAGCGTCTGTGAGTATAACAAAGTCCCCTGTCGAGGGTAACAAAGTTTAACTGAGCATAACAGCGTCTCTGGTCGAGTAAAACAGTCTCTGATCAAGTTATAACAAAGACCCTAATCGAGAGTAAATAAAGTCCTAATCAAGTATAGTAATGTCCCTGATATAACAAAGCCCCCATCCAGTATAATATATCCTGCTTCATCAATAAAGTCCCTGGTCGGGTATAACAAAACCCCTCATCAAATATAACAAAGGCCCTAATCGAGTATAAAGTCCCGTGAATGAGTATAACAAAAGTCCTCTGTCAGACTATAATAAAGTCCCCTGATCGAGCATAAGAAAGGCCCCTGGAAGAGTATAACAAAGTCCTCTGATCAAGTATAACAAAGTCCCCTAATCGAGTATAACAAAGTCCCCTAATCAAGTATAACAAAGTCCCCTGATCGAGTAAAACATATCCCCTAATCAAGTATAACAAAGTCCCCTGATCGAGTATAACAAAGTCCCCTGGTCGAGTATATAACAATGTCCCCTGATCGAGTATAACAAAGCCCCCTGATCAAGCATAACATATCCCCTGATCGAGTATAACAAAGTCCCCTGATCGAGCATAACAAAGTCCCCTGGTCGAGTATAACAAAACCCCCTCATCAAATATAACAAAGGCCCCAAATCGAGTATAACAAAGTCCCCTATATGAGTATAACAAAGTCCTCTGGTTGAGTATAACAAAGTCCCCCGATCGAGTATAACATATCCCCTGATCGAGTATAACAAAGTCCTCTGGTCGAGTATAAAAATTTCCCTGATCGCGTATAACAAAGTCTCCTGGTCGTGTATAACAAAGTCCCCTGATCGATCATAACAAAGGCCCCTCATTGAGTAGAACAAAGTCCATTGGTCAAGTATAAAAAAGTCCCCTGGTTCGAGTATAACAAAGTCCCCTAATCGAATATAACAAAGTCCTCTGGTCGAGTATAAAAAAGTCCCCTGATCGAGTATAAAAAAGTCCCCTGCTCGAGTATAACAAAGTCCCATCATCGAGTTTAACAAAGTCCCCTAATCGAATATAACAAAGTCCTCTGGTCAAGTATAAAAAAGTCCCCTGGTCGAGTATAACAAAGTCCCCGGTTCGTGTATAACAAAGTCCCCTGGTCGAGTATAGCAAAGTCCCCTGATCAAGTATAACAAAGCCTCCTGATCGAGTATAACAAAGTCCCCTGATCGAACATAACAAAGCCCCCTGCTCGAGTATAAAAAAGTCCCCTGGTCGAGTATAACAAAGTCCCCCGGTCGCGTATAGCAAAGGGCCCTGATCGAGTAAGACAAAGTCACTTGATCGAGTATAACAAAGGCCCCTCATCGAGTCCAAAAAAGGCCCCTAATCAAGTGTAACAAAGTCCCCTGATCTAGTATAACAAAGGCCTCTGATCGAGTATAACAAAGGCCCCTCATCGAGTATAAGAAAGTCCCCTGATCGAGTATAACAAAGCCGCCTAATCGAGTATAACAAAGTCCCCTGGTCGAGTATAACAAAGTCTCCTGTTCGAGTATAACAAAGTCCCCTGCTCGAGTATAACAAAGTCCCCTAATCGAGTTCAAAAAAGGCCTCTAATCGAGTATAACAAAGTCCCCTGATCTAGTATAACAAAGGCCCCTTATCGAGTATAACAAAGTCCCCTGGTCGAGTATAACAAAGTTTTCTAATTGAGTATAAAAAAGCCCATCGTCGAGTATAACAAAGTCCTCTGATCGAGTATAACAAATTCCCCTGATCGAGTATAACATATCACCTGATCGAGTATAACAAAGTCCTCTGGTCGAGTATAACAAAGTCCCATGATCGAGTATAACAATGTCACCTGGTCGAGTATAACAATGTCCCTGATCGAGTATAACAAAGGCCCCACATCGAGTATAGCAAAGCTCATTGGTCAAATATAGTAAAGTCCACTCATCGGGTATAACAAAGTTCCTCGATCGAGTATAACAAAGGCCTCTGGTCGAGTAAGACAAAGTCCCCTAATCAAGTATAAAAAAGTCCCGTGGTCGAATATTTCAAAGTCCCCTAATCGAGTATAACAAAGTCCCCTGGTCGAGCATAATAAAGCACCCTCATCGAGTATAACAAAGGCCCCTAATCGAGTATAACAAAGTCTCCTGATCGCGTATAACAAAGTCCCCTGATCGAGTATAACAAACTCCCCTGGTTGAGTATAAGAAAGTCCCCTGATCGAGTATAACATATCCCCTGATTGAGTATAACAAAGTTCTCTGGTCGAGTATAAAAAAGTCCCCTGATCGAGTATAACAAAGTCCCCTGGTTGAGTATAACAAAGTCCCCTCATCGAGTATAACAAAGGCCCCTCATCGAGGATAACAAAGTCCATTGGTCAAGTATAAAAGAGATCCCTGGTCGAGTGTAACAAAGTCCCCTGATCGAGTATAACAAAGGCCCCTGGTCGAGTATAACAAAGTCCCCTGTTCGAGTCTAACAAAAACCCTTATCGAATATAACAAATTTCCCTTTTCGAGTATAACAAAGTCCCCATATCGAGTATAACAAAGTCCCCTAATCGAGTATAACAAAGGTCCCTGGTCGAGTATAACAAAGTTCCCTGATCGAGTGTAACAAAAGTCCCCTGATCGAGAATAACAAAGTCCCCTAATCGAGTATAAAAATGTCCCCTGGTCCATTTTAACAAAGTTCCCTGATCGAGTATAACAAAGTCCCCTAATCAAGTATAACAAAGTCCCCTGATCGAGTATAACAAAGGCCGCTCATCGAGTATAGCAAAGTCCATTGGTCAAATATAGGAAAGTCCACAGATCTAGTATGACAAAGTCCCCTGAATCAAGTATAAAAAGTCCCCTGGTGGAGTATAACAAAGTCCCCTGGTCGAGTATAGCAAAGTCCCCTGATCGAGTATAACAAAGCCCCCTGATCGAGTATAACATATCCTCTGATCGAGTATAACAAAGTCCTCGGGTCGAGTATGACAAAGTCCCCTGATCAAGTATAAAAAAGTCCCCTGGTCGAGTATAACAAAGTCCCCTGATCGAGTATAACATAGTCCCCTGGTCGAGTATAGCAAAGTCCCCTCATCGAGTATAACAAAGCCCCCTGATCGAGTATAACATATCCTCTGATCGAGTATAACAAAGTCCTCCGGTCGAGTATGAAAAGGCCCCTGGTCGAGTATAACAAAGTCCCTTGATCGAGTGTAACAAAAGTCCCCTGATCAAGTATAACAAAACTCCCATGGTCGAGTAAAACAAAGTCCCCTAATCAAGTATAAAAATGTCTCCTGGTCCAGTGTAACAAAGTCCCCTGATCGAGTATAAAAAAGTCCCCTGGTCGATTATAGCAAGTCCCCTGGTCGAGTATAACAAAGCCCCCTCATCGAGTATAACAAAGGCCACTAATCGAGTATAACAAAGTCCCCTAATCGAGTATAACAAAGTCCCCTTTAGAGTATAACAAAGTCCCCTGATCGAGTATAACAAAGTCCCCTAGTTGAGTATAACAAAGTCCCTTGATCAAGTATAACATATTCCCTGATTGTGGACAACAAAGTCCTCTGGTCGAGTATAAAAAAGTCCCCTGATCGAAAATAACAAAGTCCCCTGGTCGAGTATAACAAAGTCCCCACATCGAGTATAACAAAGGCCCCTCATCGAGTATAACAAAGTCCATTGGTCAAGGATAAAAAAGTTCCCTGGTCAAGTATAACAAAGTTCCCTAATCGAGTATAACAAAGTCCCCTGGTCGAGTGTAGCAAAGTCCCCTGATCGAGTATAACAAAGCCTCCTGATCGAGTATAACAACGTCCCCTGATCGAGTATAAGAAAGCCCCTTGCTCGAGTATAACAATGTCCCCTGATCGAGTCCAAAAAAGGCCTCTAATCGAGTATAACAAAGTCCCCTGATCTAGTATAAAAAAGGCCCCTCATCGAGTATAACAAAGGCCCCTCATCGAGTATAAGAAGGTCCCCTGATCGAGTATAATAAAGCTGCCTAATCGGGTATAACAAAGTCCCCTGGTCGAGTATAACAAAGTCCCCTGTTCGAGTCTAACAAAGTCCCCTTATCTAGTATAACAAATTCCCCTTATCGAGTATAACAAAGTCCCCTAATCGAGTATAACAAAAGCCCCTGGTCGAGTATAACAAAGTTCCCTGATCGAGTGTAACAAAAGTCCCCTGATCGAGTATAACAAAGCCCCATAGACGAGTATAACAAAGTTCCCTCATCGAGTATAACAAAGTCCCCTAATTGAGTATAACAAAGTCCCCAGGTCCAGTATAACAAAGTCCCCTGATCAAGTATAACATATCCCCTGATAGAGTATAACAACGTCTCCTGGCCCAGTTTAACAAAGTCCCCAGATCGAGCATAACAAAGTCCCCTAATCGATTATAACAAAGTCCCCTGGTCGAGTATAAAAAAGGGCCCTGATCGAGTAAGACAAAGTCCCCTGATCGAGCATCACAAACTCCCCTGATCCTAGTATAACAAAGCCCCCTGGACGAGTATAACAAAGTCCCCTGAACCGAGTATAACAAAGTCCCCTGATCGAGTAAAACATATTCCCTGATCGAGTATAAAAAAGTCCCTGGTGGAGTATAACAAAGTCCCCTGGTCGAGTATAACAAAGTTTTCTAATCGAGTATAACAAAGGCCCCTGGTTGAGTATAACAAAGTCCTATGATCAAGTATAACAAAGCCCCCTAATCGAGTAAAACAAAGTCCCCTGATCGAGTTCAACATATCCCCTGATCGAGTATAACAAAGTCCTCTGGTCGAGTATATCAAAGACCCCTGAACGAGTATAACAAAGTCCCCTGGTCGTGTATAACAAAGCCCAGTGATCGAGTTCAACAAAGGCCCCTCATCGAGTATAGCAAAGTCCATTGGTCAAATATAGGAAAGTCCACTGATCGAGTATGACAAAGTCCCCTGATCAAGTATAAAAAAGTCCCCTCGTCGAGTATAACAAAGCAACTCATCGAGTATAACAAATTCCCCTGGTCGAGTATAGCAAAGTCCCCTGGTCGAGTATAACAAAGCCCCCCTCATCGAGTATAACAAAGGCCCCAAATCGAGTATAACAGAGTCCCCTGATTGAGTATAACAAAGTCCCCTGATCGAGTATAACAAAGTCCTCTGGTTGAGTACAACAAAGTCCCCTGATCGAGTATAACATATCCCCTGATCGAATATAAAAAAGTCCGTTTGCCCAGTATAATAAAGTCCCTAGATCGAGCATACCAAAGTCCACTGATCGATTATAACAAAGTCCCCCGGTCGAGTATAGCAAAGGGCCCTGATGGAGTAAGACAAAGTCATCTGAACGAGTATAACGAAGTTTCCTGATCGAGAATAACATATCCCCTGATCGAGTATAACAACGTCTCCTGGCCCAGTTTAACAAAGTGCCCAGATCGAGCATAACAAAGTCCCCTAATCGATTATAACAAAGTCCCCTAGTCGAGTATAACAAAGGGCCCTGATTGAGTAAGACAAAGTCCCCTCATCGAGTATAACAAAGTCCTTTGATCCTAGTATAACAATGCCCCCTGGACGAGTATAACAAAGTACCGTCTACCGAGTATAACAAAGTCCCTTGATCGAGTATAACATATCCCCTGATCAAGTATAACAAAGGCCCTGGTGGAGTATAACAAAGTCCCCTGGTCGAGTATAACAAAATTTTCTAATCGAGCATAACAAAGGCCCCTCGTCGAGTATAACAAAGTCCTCTGATCAAGTATAACAAAGACCCCTAATCGAGTATAACAAAGTCCCCTAATCAAGTATAACAATGTCCCCTGATCGAGTATAACAAAGTCCCCTTATTGAGTATAACAAAGTCCCCTAATCGAGTATAACAAAGTTCCCTGATCGAGTGTAACAAAAGTCCCCTAATCGAGTATAACAAAGCCCCATAGACGAGTATAACAAAGTTCCCTCATCGAGTATAACAAAGTCCCCTAATCGAGTATAACAAAGTCCCCTGGTCCAGTATAACAAAGTCCCCTGATCAAGTATGACATATCCCCTGATAGAGTATAACAACGTCTCCTGGCCCAGTTTAACTAAGTCCCAGATCGAGCATAACAAAGTCCCCTAATCGATTATAACAAAGTCCCCTGGTCGAGTATAACAAAGGGCCCTGATCGAGCAAGACAAAGTCCCCTAATCGAGCATAACAAAGTCCCATGATCCTAGTATAACAAAGCCCCCTGGACGAGTAAAACAAAGTCCCCTGAACCGAGTATAACAAAGTCCCCAGATCGAGTAAAACATATCCCCTGATCGAGTATAAAAAAGTCCTTGGTGGAGTATAACAAAGTCCCCTGGTCGAGTATAACAAAGTTTTCTAATCGAGTATAACAAAAGCCCCTGGTTGAGTATAACAAAGTCCTATGATCAAGTATAACAAAGTCCCCTAATCGAGTAAAACAAAGTCCCCTGATCGAGTATAACATATCCTCTGATCGAATATAACAAAGTCCTCTGGTCGAGTATAACAAAGACCCCTGAACGAGTATAACAAAGTCCCCTGGTCGTGTATAACAAAGCCCAGTGATCGAGTACAACAAAGGCCCCTCATCGAGTATAGCAAAGTCCATTGAACAAATATAGGAAAGTGCACTGATCGAGTATGACAAAGTCCCCTAATCAAGTATAAAAAAGTCCCCTCGTCGAGTATAAGAAAGCCCCCTCATCGAGTATAACAAATTATCCCTGGTCGAGTATAGCAAAGTCCCCTGGTCGAGTATAACAAAGCCCCCCTCATCGAGTATAACAAAGGCCCCAAATCGAGTATAACAGAGTCCCCTGATTGAGTATAACAAAGTCCCCTGATCGAGTATAACAAAGTCCTCTGGTTGAGTACAACAAAGTCGCCTGAGCGAGTATAACATATCCCCTGATCGAATATAAAAAAGTCCGTTTGCCCAGTATAATAAAGTCCCTAGATGGAGCATACCAAAGTCCACTGATCAATTATAACAAAGTCCCCCAGTCGAGTATAACAAAGTCCCCTGGTCGAGTATAACAAAGGGCCCTCATCGAGTAAGACAAAGTCCCCTCATCGAGTATAACAAAGTCCTTTGATCCTAGTATAACAATGCCCCCTGGACGAGTATAACAAACTCCCCTCTACCGAGTATAACAAAGTCCCTTGATCGAGTATAACATATCCCCTGATCAAGTATAACAAAGGCCCTGGTGGAGTATAACAAAGTCCCCTGGTCGAGTATAACAAAGTTTTCTAATCGAGCATAACAAAGGCCCCTGGTCGAGTATAACAAAGTCCTCTGATCAAGTATAACAAAGACCCCAAATCGAGTATAACAAAGTCCCCTAATCAAGTATAACAATGTCCCCTGATCGAGTATAACAAAGTCCCCTCATCGAGTATAACATATCCCCTGATCGAGTATAACAAAGTCTCCTGATCGAGTATAACAAAGTCCCCTGGTCGAGTATAACAAAGGGCCCTGATCGAGTAAGACAAAGTCCCCTCATCGAGTATAACAAAGTCCTTTAATCCTAGTATAACAATGCCCCCTGGACGAGTATAACAAAGTCCCCTCTACCGAGTATAACAAAGTCCCTTGATCGAGTATAACATATCCCCTGATCAAGTATAAGAAAGGCCCTGGTGGAGTATAACAAAGTCCTCTGATCAAGTATTACAAAGACCCCTAATCGAGTATAACAAAGTCCCCTAATCAAGTATAACAATGTCCCCTGATCGAGTATAACAAAGTCCCCTCATCTAGTATAATATATCCCCTGATCGAGTATAACAAAGTCCCCTGATCGAGTATAACAAAGTCCCCTGGTCGGGTATAACAAAACCCCCTCATCAAATATAACAAAGGCCCCTAATCGAGTATAACAAAGTCCCCTGAATGAGTATAACAAAGTCCTCTGGTTGACTATAACAAAGTCCCCTGATCGAGTATAACATATCCCCTGATCGAGTATAACAAAGTCCTCTGGTCGAGTATAAAAAAGTCCCCTGATCGCGTATAACAAAGTCTCCTGGTCGTGTATAACAAAGTCCCCTGCTCGAGTATAACAAAGGCCACCTCATTAAGTAGAACAAAGTCCATTGGTCAAGTATAAAAAAGTCCCCTGGTTCGAGTATAACAAAGTCCCCTAATCGAATATAACAAAGTCCTCTGGTCGAGTATAAAATATCCCCTGATCGAGTATAAAAAAGTCCCCTGCTCGAGTATAACAAAGTCCCATCATCGAGTTTAACAAAGTCCCCTAATCGAATATAACAAAGTCCTCTGGTCAAGTATAAAAAAGTCCCCTGGTCGAGTATAACAAAGTCCCCGGTTCGTGTATAACAAAGTCCCCTGGTCGAGTATAGCAAAGTCCCCTAATCAAGTATAACAAAGCCTCCTGATCGAGTATAACAAAGTCCCCTGATCGAACATAACAAAGCCCCCTGCTCGAGTATAAAAAAGTCCCTGTTCGAGTATAACAAAGTCCCCCGGTCGAGTATAGCAAAGGGCCCTGATCGAGTAAGACAAAGTCACTTGATCGAGTATAACAAAGGCCCCTCATCGAGTCCAAAAAAGGCCCCTAATCAAGTGTAACAAAGTCCCCTGATCTAGTATAACAAAGGCCTCTGATCGAGTATAACAAAGGCCCCTCATCGAGTATAAGAAAGTCCACTTGATCGAGTATAACAAAGCCGCCTAATCGAGTATAACAAAGTCCCCTGGTCGAGTATAACAAAGTCTCCTGTTCGAGTATAACAAAGTCCCCTGCTCGAGTATAACAAAGTCCCCTAATCGAGTTCAACAAAGTTTTCTAATTGAGTATAAAAAAGCCCATCGTCGAGTATAACAAAGTCCCCTGATCTAGTATAACAAATTCCCCTGATCGAGTATAACATATCACCTGATCGAGTATAACAAAGTCCTCTGGTCGAATATAACAAAGTCCCATGATCGAGTATAACAATGTCACCTGGTCGAGTATAACAATGTCCTCTGATCGAGTATAACAAAGGCCCCACATCGAGTATAGCAAAGCTCATTGGTCAAATATAGTAAAGTCCACTCATCGGGTATAACAAAGTTCCTCGATCGAGTATAACAAAGGCCTCTGGTCGAGTAAGACAAAGTCCCCTAATCAAGTATAAAAAAGTCCCGTGGTCGAATATTTCAAAGTCCCCTAATCGAGTATAACAAAGTTCCCTAGTCGAGCATAATAAAGCACCCTCATCGAGTATAACAAAGGCCCCTAATCGAGTATAACAAAGTCTCCTGATCGCGTATAACAAAGTCCCCTGATCGAGTATAACAAACTCCCCTGGTTGAGTATAAGAAAGTCCCCTGATCGAGTATAACATATCCCCTGATTGAGTATAACAAAGTTCTCTGGTCGAGTATAAAAAAGTCCCCTGATGGAGAATAACAAAGTCCCCTGGTTGAGTATAACAAAGTCCCCTCATCGAGTATAACAAAGGCCCCTCATCGAGGATAACAAAGTCCATTGGTCAAGTATAAAAGAGATCCCTGGTCGAGTGTAACAAAGTCCCCTGATCGAGTATAACAAAGGCCCCTGGTCGAGTATAACAAAGTCCCCTGTTCGAGTCTAACAAAAACCCTTATCGAATATAACAAATTTCCCTTTTCGAGTATAACAAAGTCCCCATATCGAGCATAACAAAGTCCCCTAATCGAGTATAACAAAGGTCCCTGGTCGAGAATAACAAAGTCCCCTAATCGAGTACAAAAATGTCCCCTGGTCCTGTGTAACAAAGTCCCCTAATCGAGTATAACAAAGTCCTCTAATCAAGTATAACAAAGTCCCCTGATCGAGTATAACAAAGGCCGCTCATCGAGTATAGCAAAGTCCATTGGTCAAATATAGGAAAGTCCACAGATCTAGTATGACAAAGTCCCCTAGATCAAGTATAAAAGTCCCTGGTCGAGTATAGCAAAGTCCCTGATCGAGTATAACAAAGTCCCTGAATTCAGTATGGCAAAGTCCCTGATAAATTATAACAAGCCCACAGTCAGTATAACATATCCTCTGATCGAGTATAACAAAGTCCTCGGGTCGAGTATGACAAAGTCCCCTGATCAAGTATAAAAAAGTCCCCTGGTCGAGTATAACAAAGTCCCCTGATCGAGTATAACATAGTCCCCTGGTCGAGTATAGCAAAGTCCCCTCATCGAGTATAACAAAGCCCCCTAATCGAGTATAACATATCCTCTGATCGAGTATAACAAAGTCCTCCGGTCGAGTATGAAAAGGCCCCTGGTCGAGTATAACAAAGTCCCTTGATCGAGTGTAACAAAAGTCCCCTGATCAAGTATAACAAAACTCCCATGGTCGAGTAAAACAAAGTCCCCTAATCAAGTATAAAAATGTCTCCTGGTCCAGTGTAACAAAGTCCCCTGATCGAGTATAAAAAAGTCCCCTGGTCGATTATAGCAAGTCCCATGGTCGAGTATAACAAAGCCCCCTCATCGAGTATAACAAAGGCCACTAATCGAGTATAACAAAGTCCCCTAATCGAGTATAACAAAGTCCCCTTTAGAGTATAACAAAGTCCCCTGATCGAGTATAACAAAGTCCCCTAGTTGAGTATAACAAAGTCCCGTGATCAAGTATAACATATTCCCTGATTGTGGACAACAAAGTCCTCTGGTCGAGTATAAAAAAGTCCACTGATCGAAAATAACAAAGTCCCCTGGTCGAGTATAACAAAGTCCCCACATCGAGTATAACAAAGGCCACTCATCGAGTATAACAAAGTTCATTGGTCAAGGATAAAAAAGTTCCCTGGTCAAGTATAACAAAGTTCCCTAATCGAGTATAACAAAGTCCCCTGGTCGAGTGTAGCAAAGTCCCCTGATCGAGTATAACAAAGCCTCCTGATCGAGTATAACAAAGTCCCCTGATCGAGTATAAGAAAGCCCCCTGCTCGAGTATAACAATGTCCCCTGATCGAGTCCAAAAAAGGCCTCTAATCGGTGTAAGCAAAGTCTAGTCTAGTATGTAAAAAACTCTTGGTATAGCAAAGCCTCATCAGTATAAGAATTCTGATCGAGTATAATAAAAGCCGCCTAATCAGGTATAGCAAAGTCCCTGGTCGAGTATAACAAAGTCCCCTGTTCGAGTCTAACAAAGTCCCCTTATCTAGTATAACAAATTCCCCTTATCGAGTATAACAAAGTCCCCTAATCGAGTATAACAAAGGCCCCTGGTCGAGTATAACAAAGTTCCCTGATCGAGTGTAACAAAAGTCCCCTGATCGAGTATAACAAAGCCCCATAGACGAGTATAACAAAGTTCCCTCATCGAGTATAACAAAGTCCCCTAATTGAGTATAACAAGTCCCCTAATCGAGTATGACAAAGTCAGCTTATCGAGTATAACAAAAGCCCCTGATCGAGTATAACAACGTCTCGTGGCCCAGTTTAACAAAGTCCCCAGATCGGGCATAACAAAGTCCCCTAATCGATTATAACAAAGTCCCCTGGTCGAGTATAACAAAGGGCCCTGATCGAGTAAGACAAAGTCCCCTGATCAAGCATAACAACGTCCACTGATCCTAGTATAACAAAGCCCCCTGGACGAGTATAACAAAGTCCCCTGAACCGAGTATAACAAAGTCCCCTGATCGAGTAAAACATATCCCCTGATCGAGTATAAAAAAGTCCCTGGTGGAGTATAACAAAGTCCCCTGGTCGAGTATAACAAAGTTTTCTAATCGAGTATAACAAAGGCCCCTGGTTGAGTATAACAAAGTCCTATGATCAAGTATAACAAAGCCCCCTAATCGAGTAAAACAAAGTCCCCTGATCGAGTTTAACATATCCCCTGATCGAGTATAACAAAGTCCTCTGGTCGAGTATATCAAAGACCCCTGAACGAGTATAACAAAGTCCCCTGGTCGAGTATAACAAAGCCCAGTGATCGAGTTCAACAAAGGCCCCTTATCGAGTATAGCAAAGTCCATTGGTCAAATATAGGAAAGTCCACTGATCGAGTATGACAAAGTCCCCTGATCAAGTATAAAAAAGTCCCCTCGTCGAGTATAACAAAGCAACTCATCGAGTATAACAAATTCCCCTGGTCGAGTATAGCAAAGTCCCCTGGTCGAGTAAAACAAAGCCCCCCTCATCGAGTATAACAAAGGCCCCAAATCGAGTATAACAGAGTCCCCTGATTGAGTATAACAAAGTCCCCTGATCGAGTATAACAAAGTCCTCTGGTTGAGTACAACAAAGTCCCCTGATCGAGTATAACATATCCCCTGATCGAATATAAAAAAGTCCGTTTGCCCAGTATAATAAAGTCCCTAGATGGAGCATACCAAAGTCCACTGATCGATTATAACAAAGTCCCCCAGTCGAGTATAGCAAAGGGCCCTGATGGAGTAAGACAAAGTCATCTGAACGAGTATAACAAAGTTTCCTGATCGAGAATAACATATCCCCTGATCGAGTATAACAACGTCTCCTGGCCCAGTTTAACAAAGTGCCCAGATCGAGCATAACAAAGTCCCCTAATCGATTATAACAAAGTCCCCTAGTCGAGTATAACAAAGGGCCCTGATTGAGTAAGACAAAGTCCCCTCATCGAGTATAACAAAGTCCTTTGATCCTAGTATAACAATGCCCCCTGGACGAGTATAACAAAGTCCCCTCTACCGAGTATTACAAAGTCCCTTGATCGAGTATAACATATCCCCTGATCAAGTATAACAAAGGCCCTGGTGGAGTATAACAAAGTCCCCTGGTCGAGTATAACAACGTTTTCTAATCGAGCATAACAAAGGCCCCTCGTCGAGTATAACAAAGTCCTCTGATCAAGTATAACAAAGACCCCTAATCGAGTATAACAAAGTCCCCTAATCAAGTATAACAATGTCCCCTGATCGAGTATAACAAAGTCCCCTCATCGAGTATAACATATCCCCTGATCGAGTATAACAAAGTCCCCTGATCGAGTATAACAAAGTCGCCTGGTCGAGTATAACAAAACCCTCTCATCAAATATAACAAAGGCCCCTAATCGAGTATAACAAAGTCCCCTGAATGAGTAAAACAAAGCCCTCTGGTTGAGTATAACAAAGTCCCCTGATCAAGTATAACATATCCCCTGATCGAGTATATCAAAGTCCTCTGGTCGTGTATAACAAAGTCCCCTGATCGAGTATAACAAAGGCCCCTCATTGAGTAGAACAAAGTCCATTGGTCAAGTATAAAAAAGTCCCCTGGTTCGAGTATAACAAAGTCCCCTAATCGAATATAACAAAGTCCTCTGGTCGAGTATAAAAAAGTCCCCTGATCGAGTATAACAAAGTCCCTCTCGAGTATAACAAAGTCCCCTCATCGAGTATAACAAAGTCCCCTAATCGAATATAACAAAGTCCTCTGGTCAAGTATAAAAAAGTTCCCTGGTCGAGTATAACAAAGTCCCCGGTTCGTGTATAACAAAGTCCCCTGGTCGAGTATAGCAAAGTTCCCTAATCAAGTATAACAAAGCCTCCTGATCGAGTATAACAAAGTCCCCTGATCGAATATAACAAAGCCCCCTGCTCGAGTATAAAAAAGTTCCCTGGTCGAGTAAGACAAAGTCCCCTGATCGAGTATAACAAAGGCCCCTCATCGAGTCCAAAAAAGGCCCCTCATCGAGTATAAGAAAGTCCCTGATCGAGTATAACAAAGCCGCCTAATCGAGTATAACAAAGTCCCCTGGTCGAGTATAACAAAGTTCCCTGTTCGAGTATAACAAAGTCCCCTGGTCGAGTATAGCAAAGTCCCCTGATCGAAAATAACAAAGCCTCCTGATCGAGTATAACAGAGTCCCCTAATCGAGTATAACAAAGCCTCCTGCTCGAGTATAACAAAGTCCCCTGGTCGAGTATAGCAAAGTCCCCTGATCGAGTATAACAAAGCCTCCTGATCGAGTATAACAAAGTCCCCTGATCGAGTATAACAAAGTCCCCTGCTCCAGTATAACAAAGTCCCCTGATCGAGTATAACATATCCCCTGATCGAGTATAACAACGTCTCCTGGCCCAGTTTAACAAAATCCCCAGATCGAGCATAACAAAGTCCCCTAATCGATTATAACAAAGTCCCCTGGTCGAGTATAACAAAGGTTCCTCATTGAGTAAGTCAAAGTCCCCTCATCGAGTATAACAAAGTCCTCTGATGCTAGTATAACAAAGCCCCCTGGACGAGAATAACAAAGTCCCTAATCGGGTCCAAAGGGCTCTAATCCAGGTATAACGAAGTCCTGATCTAGTATAACAAAAGGCCCTGATCAGCACAAAGGCCTCATCCAGTTTAAGAAAAGTCCCCTGATCGAGAGTATAACAAAGCCGCTAATCTGGAGTACCATAGTCCTGATCCAGAGTATAACAAAGTCCCTCATCGGAGTATAACAAAACCTCACAGTCTACGTCTAACAAGTCCCCTGGTCGAGTATAACAAAGGCCCCTCATCGAGTATAACAAAGTCCATTTGTCAAGTATAAAAAAGTTCACTGGTCGAGTATAACAAAGTCCCCTAATCGAGTATAACAAAGCCCCCTGCTCGAGTATAACGAAGTTCCCTGGTCGAGTATAGCAAAGTCCCCTCATCGAGTATAACAAAGCCTCCTTATCGAGTATAACAAAGTCCCCTGATGGTATAGTAAGTCTGGACCGAGTATAACTAAAGCCTCCTGATCAGAGTATAACAAGTCCCTGATCCGAGTGCAACAAAGGCCCCTGTCGAGTGGTATAACAAAGTCCCTAATCAGGTCAAGGCCTCTAATCGAGTATAACAAAGTCCCTAATCTAGTATAACAAAGGCCCTGATCCGAGTATAACAAAGGCCCCTCATCGGGTTTAAAGAAAGTCCCCTGATCGAGTATAACAAAGCCGCCTAATCGAGTATAACAAAGTCCCCTGGTCGAGTATAACAAAGTCCCCTGTTCGAGTCTAACAAAGTCCCCTTATCGAGTATAACAAATTCCCTTATCGAGTATAACAAAGTCCCCATATCGAGTATAACAAAGTCCCCTAATCTAGTATAATAAAGGCCCCTTGTCGAGTATAACAAAGTCCCCTGATCGAGTGTAACAAAAGTCCCCTAATCGAGTATAACAAAGTCCCCTAATCGAGTATAAAAATGTCCTCTGGACCAGTGTAACAAAGTCCCCTGATCGAGTATAAAATAGTCCCCTTGCCCAGAATAACAAAGTCCCTAGATCGAGCATACCAAAGACCCCTGATCGATTATAACAAAGTCCCCTTGTCGAGTATAGCAAAGGGCCCTGATCGAGTAAGACAAAGTCCCCTGATCGAGTATAACAAAGTCCCCTGATCGAGTATAACAAAACCCCTTGGATGAGTATATCAAAGTTTCCTAATCGAGTATAACAAAGTCCCCAGATCGAGTATAACAAAGTCCCCTGCTACAGTATAACAAAGTCCCCTGATCGAGTATAACATATCCTCTGATCGAGTATAACAATGTCTCCTGGCCCAGTTTAACAAAGTCCCCAGATCGAGCATAACAAAGTCCCATAATCGATTATAACAAAGTCCCCTGGGCGAGTATAACAAAGGGCCCTGATCGAGTAAGACAAAGTCCCCTCATCGAGTATAACCTAGTCCTCTGATGCTAGTATAACAAAGCCCCTTGGACGAGTATAACAAAGTCCCCTGAACCGAGTATAACAAAGTCCCCTGATCGAGTACAACATATCCCCTGATCGAGTATAACAAGTCCCTGGTGGTGTATATTAAAGTCCCCTGGTCGAGTATAACAAAATTTTCTAATCGAGCATAACAAAAGACCCCTTGTCGAGAGTATAAACAAAGTCCTCTGATCAAGTATAACAAGTCCCCTGATCAGGAATAACAAAGTCCCCCTAATCAAGTATAACAAAAGTCCCTGATCAGAGTATAAACAAAGTCTGATCGAGTATAACATATCCCTGTCAGACTCAACAAAAGTCCCTGGTCGAGTATAATCGAGTATAACAAAGACCCCTCATCGAGTATAGCAATATCCATCGGTCAAATAAGGGAAAGTCCACTGATCGAGTATGACAAAGTCTCCTGATCAAGTATAAAAAAGTCCCCTGGTCGAGTATAACAAAGTCCCCTGATCGAGTATAACAAAGTCCCCTGGTCGAGTATATCAAAACCCCCTCATCAAGTATAACAAAGGCCCCTAATCGAGTATAACAAAGTCCCCTGATTGAGTATAACAAAGTCCCCTGATCGAGTATAACAAAGTCCTCCGGTTGAGTATAACAAAGTCCCGTGATCGAGTATAACATATCCCCTGATAGAGTATAACAAAGTCCTCTGGTCGAGTATAAAAAAGTCCCCTAATCGAGTATAACAAAGTCCCCTGCTCGAGTATAACAAATGCCCCTGATCGACTATAACAAAGGGCCTTCATCGAGTATAAGAAAGTCCATTGGTCAAGTATAAAAAAGTCCCCTGGTCGAGTATAACAAAGTCCCCTCATCGTGTATAACAAAGTCCCCTGGTCGAGTATAGCAAAGTCCCATGATCAAGTATAACAAAGCCTTCTGATCGAGTATAACAAAGTCCCCTGATCGAATATAACAAAGCCCCCTGCACGAGTATAAGAAAGTCCTCTTATCGAGTATAACAATGTCTCCTGATCGAGTATTACAAAGGCCCCTCATCGAGTCCAAAAAAGGCCCCTAATCAAGTATAACAAAGTCCCCTGATCGAGTATAACAAAGTCCCCTAATCGAGTATAACAAAGCCCCCTTGACGAGTATAACAAAGTTCCCTGATCGAGTATAACAAAGTCCCATGATCGAGTATAACAAAGTCCCCTGGTCCAGTATAACAAAGTCCCCTGATCGAGTATAACATATCCCCTGATCGAGTATTACAAAGTCTCCTGGCCCAGTATAACAAAGTCCCCAGATCGAGCGTAACAAAGTCCCATGATCGACTATAACAAAGTCCCCAGGTCGAGTATAACAAAGGCCCTGATCGAATGAGACAAAGTCCCCTGATCGAATATAACAAAGTCCCCTGATCGAGTATAACAAAGCTCCCTGGACGAGTATAACAACAACCCCTGATCGTGTATAACAAAGTCCCCTGATCGAGTATTACATATCCCCTGATCGAATATAACAAAGTCCCTGGTGGAGTATAGCAAAGTCCCCTGATCGAGTATCACAAAGGCCACTAATCGAGTATAACAAAGTCTCCTGATCGAGTATAACAAAGGCCCCTGGTCGAGTATAACAAAGTCCCCTGATCGAGTGTAACAAAAGTCCCCTGATCAAGTATAACAAAGTCCCCTGATCGAGTATAAAAATGTCCCCTGGTCCAGTGTAACAAAGTACCCTGATCGAGTATAAAAAAGTTCCCTGGCCCCGTATAAGAAAGTCCCTAGATCGAGCATACCAAAGTTCCCTGATCGAGTATAACAAAGTCCCCTGATCGAGTATAACAAAGCCCCCTAGACGAGTATAACAAAGTTCCCACATCAAGTATAAAAAAGTTCCCTAATCGAGTATAACAAAGCCCCTGGTCCAGTATAACAAAGTCCCCTGATCAAGTATAACATATCCCCTGATAGAGTATAACAACGTCTCCTGGCCCAGTTTAACAAAGTCACCAGGTCGAGCGTAACAAAGTCCCCTAATCGATTATAACAAAGTCCCCTGGTCGAGTATAACAAAGGCCCCTGATTGAGTAAGACAAAGTCCCCTGATCGAGCATAACAAATTCCCCTGAACCGAGTATAACAAAGTCCCCTGATCAAGTAAAACATATCCCCTGATCGAGTATAAAAAAGTTTTCTAATCGAGTATAACAAAGGACCCTGGTTGAGTATAACAAAGTCCTCTGATCAAGTATAACAAAGTCCCCTAATCGAGTAAAACAAAGTCCCCTGATCGAGTATAACATATCCCCTGATCGAGTATAACAAAGTCCTCTGGTCGAGTATAACAAAGACCCCTGAACGAGTATAACAAAGTCCCCTGGTCGTGTATAGCAAAGTCCAGTGATCGAGTATAACAAAGGCCACTCATCGAGTATAGCAAAGTCCATTGGTCAAATAGGGAAAAGTCCACTGATCGAGTATGCCAAAGTCCCCTGATCAAGTATAAAAAAGTCCCCTCGTCGAGTATAACAAAGCCCCCTGATCGATTATAACAAAGTCCCCAGATCGAGCATAACAATGTCCCCTAATCGATTACAACAAAGTCCCTTGTTCGAGTATAACAAAGGGCCCTGATCGAGTAAGACAAAGTCCCCATGGAGCATAACAAAGTCCCCTAATCGATTATAACAAAGTCCCCTGGTCGAGTATAACAAAGTCCCTTGATCGAGTATAACAAAGTCCATTGGTCAAATATAGGAAAGTCCACTAATCGAGTATAACAAAGTCCCAGATCGCGCATAACAAAGTCCCCTGATCGATTACAAAAAGTTCCCTGGTCGAGTATAGCAAAGGGACTGATCGAGTAAGACAAAGTCCCCTGATCGAGTATAACACAGTCCCCTAATCGAGTATAACAACGTTCCCTGATCGAGTATTACAAAGTCTCATGGCCCAGTATAACAAAGTCCCCTCGAGTATAAAAAAGGCCCTGATCGAGTAAGACAAAATCCCCTGATCGAGTATAACAAAGTCCCCTAATCGAGTATGATAAAGCCGCCTACTCGAGTATAACAAAGTCCCCTGGTCGAGTGTAGCAAAGTCCACTGAAGGAGTATAACAAAGCCTCCACATCGAGTATAAGAAAGTCCCCTGATCGAGTATAACAAAGCCGCTTAATCGAGTATAACAAAGTCCCCTGGTCGAGTATAGCAAAGTCCCCTGTTCGAGTCAAACAAAGTCCCCTTATCGAGTATAACAAATTCCCCTTATCGAATAACAAAGTCCCCTTATCGAGTATAACAAAGTCCCCTAAAAGTCGAGAGTATAACCCCTGAAATAACAAAGTCCCCTGGTCGAGTATAACAAAGTTCCCTGAAGTATAACAAAGTCCCCTAATCGAGTATAACAAAGTCCCCTGATCAGTATAACAAAGTCCCCTGATCAAGTATAACAAATCGTATAGTGTAACAAAGTCCCCTCAAGTATAAAAAAGTCCCCTGGTCGAGTATAGCAATGTCCCCTGGTCGAGTATAACAAAGTCCCTTGATCGAGTGTAACAAAAGTCCCCTGATCAAGTATAACAAAACTCCCCTGATCGAGTAAAACAAAGTCCCCTAATCAAGTATAAAAATGTCCCTTGGTCCAGTGTAACAAAGTCCCCTGATCGAGTATAACAATTTCCCTTAGTATCAAGTATAACAAAGTCCCCTGAGTCAAGTATAACAAAGGCCCCTCATAGAGTATAACAAAGTCCATTGATCAAGTATAACAAAGTCCCCTAATCAAGTATAACAAAGTCCCCTAATAGAGTATAACAAAGGCCCCTGGTCGAGTATAACAAAGTCCCCTGATCGAGTGAAACAAAAGTCCCCTGATCGAGTATAACAAAGTCCCCTGATCGAGTATAAAAATGTCCCCTGGTCCAGTGTAACAAAGTGCCCTGATCGAGTATAAAAAAGTTCCCTGGCCCAGTATAATAAAGTCCCTAGATCGAGCATACCAAAGTCCCCTGATCGTTTATAACAAAGTCCCCCGGTTGAGTAGAGCAAAGGGCCCTGATCGAGTAAGACAAAGTCCCCTGATCGAGTATAACAAAGTCCCATGATCGAGTATAAAAAAGCCCCCTAGACGAGTATAACAAAGTCGTCTGGTCGAGTATAACAAAGTCCCCTAATCGAGTATAACAAAGTCCCCTGGGCGACTATAGCAAAGTCCCCTGGTCGAGTATATCAATGCCTCCTCATCGAGTATAACAAAGTCCCCTAATCAAGTATAACAAAGTCCCCTAATCGAGTATAACAAAGACCCTGGTCGAGTATAACAAAGTCCCTTAATCGAGTATAACAAAGTCCCCTCTTCGACTATAGCAAAGTCCCCTGGTCGAGTATAACAAAGGCCCCTCATCGAGTATAACAAACTCCATTGGTCAAGTATAAAAAAGTTCCCTGGTCGAGTATAACAAAGTCCCCTAATCGAGTATAACAAAGTCCCCTTTTCGAGTATAGCAAAGTCCCCTGATGGAGTATGACAAAGCCTCCTGATCGAGTATAACAAAGTCCCCTAATCGAGTATAACAAAGCCCCCTGTTCGAGTATAACGAAGTCCCCTGGTCGAGTATAGCAAAGTCCCATCATCGAGTATAACAAAGCCTCCTGATCGAGTATAACAAAGTCCCCTGATCGAGTATAACAAAGTCCCCTGTTCGAGTCTAACAAAGTCCCCTTATCGAATATAACAAATTCCCCTTATCGAGTATAACAAAGGCCCCTGGTCGAGTATAACAAAGTTCCCTGATCTAGTGTAACAAAAGTCCCCTGATCGAGAATAACAAAGTCCCCTAATCGAGCATAAAAATGTCCCCTGGTTCAGTGTAACAAAGTCCCCTGATCGAGTATAACAAAGTCCCCTAATCAAGTATAACAAAGTCCCCTGATCGAGTTTAACAAAGTCGCCTGATCGAGTATAACATATCCTCTGATCGAGTATAACAAAGTCCTCTGGCCGAGTATGACAAAGTCCACTGATCGAGTATAACAAAGTCCCCTGGTCGAGTATAACAAAGTCCCCTGATCGAGTATAACCAAGGCCCCTCATCGAGTTTAGCAAAGTCCATTGGTTAAATATAGGAAAGTCCACTGATCGAGTATAACAAAGTCCCAGATCGAGCATAACAATGTCCCCTGATCGATTATAACAAAGTCCCCTGGTCGAGAATAGCAAAGGGCCCTGATCGAGTAAGACAAAGTCCCCTGATCGAATATAACAATGTCCCCTAATCGAGTATAACAAAGCCCCCTGGACGAGTATAACAAAGTTCCCTGATCGAGTATAACAAAGTCCTATGATCGAGTATAATAAAGTCCCCTGGTCCAGTATAACAAAGTCCCCTGATCGAGTATAAATTATCCCCTGATCGAGAATTACAAAGTCGCCTGGCCCAGTATAACAAAAACCCCAGATCGAGCGTAACAAAGTCCCCTGATCGATTATAACAAAGTCCCCAGGTCGAGTATAACAAAGGCCCTGCCAAGAATGAGACAAAGTCCCCTGATCGAGTATAACAAAGTCCCCTGATCGAGTATAACAAAGCCCCCTGGACGAGTATAACAAAGACCCCTGATCGTGTATAACAAAGTCCCCTGATCGAGTATTACATATCCCCTGATCAAATATAAGAAAGTCCCTGGTGGAGTATAAGAAAGTCCCCTGATCGAGTGTAACAAAAGTCCCCTGATCAAGAATAACAAAGTCCCCTGATCGAGTATAAAAATGTCCCCTGGTCCAGTGTAACAAAGTCCCCTGATCGAGTATAAAAAAGTTCCCTGGCCCAGTATAACAAAGTCCCTAGATCGAGCATACCAAAGTTCACTGATCGAGTATAGCAAAGTCCTCCCTCGATAGTATAACAAAGAGTATAACAAAGCCCCCTAGAGTATAACAAAGAGTATAACAAAGTTCCGAGTAGTATAACAAAGTCCCCTAATCGAGTATAACAAAGTTCGAGTATAACAAAGTCCCCGGTCGAGTATAGCACAAGTCCCCTGATCGATATAACAAAGTCCCCTGATCGAGTATAACAAAGGGACGTCCATCCTAAGACAGTAAACAAAGTCCCCGAGCATAACAAAGTCCCCTCGATTATAACAAAGTCCCCTGGTCGAGTAAAAAAAGGCCCGATCGAGTAAGACAAAGTCCCCTGATCGAATATAAAAAAGTCCCCTGAAGTATAACAAAGCCCCCTGGACGAGTATAACAAAGTCCCCTGAATCGAGTATAACAAAGTCCCCTGATCGAGTAAAACATATCCCCTGATCGAGTATAAAAAAGTCCCTGGTGGAGTATAACAAAGTCCCCTGGTCGAGTATAGCAAAACCCCCTCATAAAATATAACAAAGGCCCCTAATCGAGTATATCAAAGTCCCCTGAATGAGTATAACAAAGTCATCTGGTTGAGTATAACAAAGTCCCCTGATCGAGTATAACAAAGCCCTCTGACGAGTATAACAAAGTTCCCTGATCGAGTTTAACAAAGTCCTATGATCGAGTATAATAAAGTCCACTGGTCCAGTATAACAAAGTCCCCTGATCGAGTATAACATATCCCCTGATCGAGAATTACAAAGTCGCCTGGCCCAGTATAACAAAGTCCCCAGATCGAGCGTAACAAAGTCCCCTGATCAATTATAACAAAGTCCCCAGGTCGAGTATAACAAAGGCCCTGCCAAGAATGAGACAAAGTCCCCTGATCGAGTATAACAAAGTCCCCTGTTCGAGTATAACAAAGCCCCCCTCGACGAGTATAACAAAGACCCCTGATCGTGTATAACAAAGTCCCCTGATCAAGTATTACATATCCCCTGATCAAATATAAGAAAGTCCCTGCTTGATTATAAGAAAGACCCCTGATCGAGTGTAACAAAAGTCCCCTGATCAAGAATAACAAAGTCCTCTGATCGAGTATAAAAATGTCCCCTGGTCAAGTGTAACAAAGTCCCCTGATCGAGTATAAAAAAGTTCCCTGGCCCAGTATAACAAAGTCCCTAGATCGAGCATACCAAAGTTCCCTGATATAGCAAAGAGTATGAACAAAGTCCCCTAATCGAGTATAACAAAGTCCTCTAATCGAGTATAACAAAGATCCCCTGGTCGAGTATAACAAAGTCCCTTAATCGAGTATAACAAAGTCCCCTGGTTGATCTATAGCAAAGTCCCCTGGTCGAGTATAACAAAGGCCCCTCATCGAGTATAACAAACTCCATTGGTCAAGTATAAAAAAGTTCCCTGGTCGAGTATAACAAAGTCCCCTAATCGAGTATAACAAAGCCCCCTTTTCGAGTATAGCAAAGTCCCCTGATTGAGTATGACAAAGCCTCCTGATCGAGTATAACAAAGTCCCCTAATCGAGTATAACAAAGCCCCCTGTTCGAGTATAACGAAGTCCCCTGGTCGAGTATAGCAAAGTCCCCTCATCGAGTATAACAAAGCCTCCTGATCGAGTATAACAAAGTCCCCTGATAGAGTATAACAAAGTCCCCTGTTCGAGTCTAACAAAGTCCCTTTATCGAGTATAACAAATTCCCCTTATCGAGTATAACAAAGTCCCCTAATCGAGTATAACAAAGTCCCCTAATCGAGTATAACAAAGGCCCCTGGTCGAGTATAACAAAGTTCCCTGATCGAGTGTAACAAAAGTCCCCTGATCGAGAATAACAAAGTCCCCTAATCGAGCATAAAAATGTCCCCTGGTTCAGTGTAACAAAGTCCCCTGATCGAGTATAACAAAGTCCCCTAATCAAGTATAACCAAGTCCCCTGATCGAGTTTAACAAAGTCGCATGATCGAGTATAACATATCCTCTGATCGAGTATAACAAAGTCCTCTGGCCGAGTATGACAAAGTCCCCTGATCGAGTATAACAAAGTCCCCTGGTCGAGTATAACAAAGTCCCCTGATCGAGTATAACCAAGGCCCCTCATCGAATTTAGCAAAGTCCATTGGTCAAATATAGGAAAGTCCACTGATCGAGTATAACAAAGTCCCAGATCGAGCATAACAATGTCCCCTGATCGATTATAACAAAGTCCCCTGGTCGAGAATAGCAAAGGGCCCTGGTCGAGTAAGACAAAGTCCTCTGATCGAGTATAACAATGTCCCCTAATCGAGTATAACAAAGCCCCCTGGACGAGTATAACAAAGTTCCCTGATCGAGTTTAACAAAGTCCTATGATCGAGTATAATAAAGTCCACTGGTCCAGTATAACAAAGTCCCCTGATCGAGTATAACATATCCCCTGATCGAGAATTACAAAGTCGCCTGGCCCAGTATAACAAAGTCCTCAGATCGAGCATAACAAAGTCCCCTGATCGATTATAACAAAGTCCCAAGGTCGAGTATAACAAAGGCCCTGCCAAGAATGAGACAAAGTCCCCTGATCGAGTATAACAAAGTCCCCTGATCGAGTATAACAAAGCCCCCTCGACGAGTATAACAAAGACCCCTGATCGTGTATAACAAAGTCCCCTGATCAAGTATTACATATCCCCTGATCAAATATAAGAAAGTCCCTGGTTGAGTATAAGAAAGACCCCTGATCGAGTGTAACAAAAGTCCCCTGATCAAGAATAACAAAGTCCCCTGATCGAGTATAAAAATGTCCCCTGGTCAAGTGTAACAAAGTCCCCTGATCGAGTATAAAAAAGTTCCCTGGCCCAGTATAACAAAGTCCCTAGATCGAGCATACCAAAGTTCCCTGATCGAGTATAGCAAAGTCCTCTGGTCGAGTATGACAAAGTCCCCTGATAGAGTATAACAAAGTCCCCTGGTTGAGTATAACAAAGTCCCCTGATCGAGTATATCATATCTCCTGATTGAGTATAACAAAGTCCTCTGGTCGAGGATAAAAAAGTCCCCTGATCGAGTATAACAAAATCCCATGGTCGATTATAACAAAGCCCCCTCATCGAGTATAACAAAGGCCCCTCATCGAGTATAACAAAGTCCATTGGTCAAGTATAAAAAAGATCCCTGGTCGAGTATAACAAAGTCCCCTAATCGAGTATAACAATGTCCCTGGTCGAGTATAGCAAAGTCCCCTGATCGAGTATAACAAAGCCTCCTGATCGAGTATAACAAAGTCCCATGATCGAGTATAACAAAGCCAAATGCTCGAATATAACAAAGTCCCCTGGTCGAGTCCAAAAAAGGCCTCTAATCGAGTATAAGAAAGTCCCCTGATCGAGTATAACAAAGCCACCTAATCGAGTATAACAAAGTCCCCTGGTCGAGTATAACAAAGTCCCCTGTTCGAGTCTAACAAAGTCCCCTAATCGAGTATAACAAAGTCCCCTGGTCGAATATAACAAAGTCCCCTGTTCGAGTCTATCAAAGTCCCCTTATGGAGTATAACAAATTCCCCTTATCGAGTTTAACAAAGTTCCCTTATCGAGTATAACAAAGTCCCCTAATCGAGTATAACAAAGGACCCTGGTCGAGTATAACAAAGTCCCCTCATCGAGTGTAACAAAAGTCCCCTGATCGAGTATAACAAAGTCCCCTGATCGATATAAAAATGTCCCCTGGTCCAGTGTAACAAAGTCCCCTGATCGAGTATAAAAAAGTTCCCTGGCCCAGTATAATAAAGTCCCTAGATCGAGCATATCAAAGTCCCCTGATCGTTTTATAACAAAGTCCCCCGGTCGAGTATAGCAAGGGCCCTGATCGAGTAAGACAAAGTCCCTGATCGAGTATAACAAAGTCCCTGATCGAGTATAAAAAGCCCTAGACGAGTATAACAAAGTCCTCTGGTCGAGTATAACAAGTCCCCTAATCGAGTATAACAAAGTCCCTGGTCGATATAGCAAAGTCCCCTGCGAGGTATAACAAAACCTCCTCATCGGTATAACAAAGGTCCCTCATCGTGTATAACAAACTCCATTGGTCAAGTATAAAAATGTTCCCTGGTCGAGTATAACAAAGTCCCCTAATCGAGTATAACAAAGTTCCCTTTTCGAGTATAACGAAGTCCCCTGGTCGAGTATAGCAAAGTCCCCTCATCGAGTATAACAAAGCCTCCTGATTGAGTATAACAAAGTCCCCTGATCGAGTATAAAAAAGTCCCCTAGTCGAGTATAACAAAGCCCCCTGCTCGAGTATAACAAAGTCTCCTGATCGAGTCCAAAAAAGGCGTCAAATCGAGTATAACAAAGTTTCCTGATCTAGTATAACAAAGGCCCCTGATCGAGTATAACAAAGGCCCCTCATCGAGTATAAGAAAGTCCCCTGATCGAGTAAAACAAAGCCGCCGTATCGAGTATAACAAAGTCCCGTGGTCGAGTATAACATATCACCTGATCAAGTAAACAAAGTCCCTGGTGGAGTATAACAAAGTCCCCTGGTCGAGTATAACAAAGTTTTCTAATCGAGCATAACAAAGGCCCCTTGTCGAGTATAACAAAGTCCCCTAATCAAGTATAACAAAATCCCCTGATCGAGTATAGCAAAGTCCTCTGTTCGAGTATAACATATCCCCTGATCGAGTATAACAAAATCCTCTGGTCGAATATGACAATGTCCCCTGATCGAGTATAAAAAAGTCCCCTGGTCCAGTTTAACAAAGTCCCATTATCGAGTATAACAAAGTCCCCTAATCGAGTAAAACAAAGGCCCCTGGTCGAGTATAACAAAGTCCCCTGATCGAGTATAAAAATGTCCCCTGGTCCAGTGTAACAAAGTCCCCTGATCAAATATAAAAAAGTCCGCTTGCCCAGTATAATAAAGTCTCTAGATCGAGCATACCAAAGTCCACTGATCGATTATAACAAAGTCTCCCGGTCGAGTATAGCAAACGGCCCTGATCGAGGAAGACAAAGTCATCTGATCGAGTATAACAAAGTCCCGTGGTCGAGTATAACATATCCCCTGATCGAGTATAACAAAGTCCCTGGTGGAGTATAACAAAGTCCCCTGGTCGAGTATAACAAAGTTTTCTAATCGAGCATAACAAAGGCCCCTTGTCGAGATAACAAAGTCCCCTAATCAAGTATAACAAAATCCCCTGATCGAGTATAGCAAAGTCCTCTGTTCGAGTATAACATATCCCCTGATCGAGTATAACAAAATCCTCTGGTCGAATATAACAATGTCCCCTGATCGAGTATAAAAAAGTCCCCTGGTCCAGTTTAACAAAGTCCCATTATCGAGTATAACAAAGTCCCCTAATCGAGTATAACAAAGGCCCCTGGTCGAGTATAACAAAGTCCCCTGATCGAGTATAAAAATGTCCCCTGGTCCAGTGTAAGAAAGTCCCCTATCGAATATAAAAAAGTCCGCTTGCCCAGTATAATAAAGTCTCTAGATCGAGCATACCAAAGTCACTGGTCGATTATAACAAAGTCTCCCGGTCGAGTATAGCAAACGGCCCTGATCGAGGAAGACAAAGTCATCTGATCGAGTATAACAAAGTCCTCTGATCGAGTATAACAAAGCCCCCTGGATGAGTATAACAAAGTCCCCTGGTCCAGTATAACAAAGTCCCCTGATCGAGTATAACATATCCCCTGATCGAGTATAACAACGTCTCCTGGCCCAGTTTAACAAAGTGCCCAGATCGAGCATAACAAAGTCCCCTAATCGATTATAACAAAGTCCCCTGGTCGAGTATAACATATACCCTGATCGAGTATAACAAAGGCCCTGGTGGAGTATAACAAAGTCCCCTGGTCGAGAATAACAAAGATTTATAATCAAGCATAACAAAGGCACCTGGTCGAGTATAACAAAGTCCTCTGATCAAGTATAACAAAGTCCCCTAATTGAGTATAACAAAGTCCCCTAATCAAGTATAACAAAGTCCCCTGATCGAGTATAACATATCCCCTAATCGAGTATAACAAAGTCCCCTGATCGAGTATAACAAAGTCCCCTGGTCGAGTATAACAAAACCCCCTCATGAAATATAACAAAGGCCCCGAATTGAGTATAACAAAGTCCCCTGAATGAGTATAACAAAGTCCTCTGGTTGAGTATAATAAAGTCCCATGATCGAGTATAACATATCCCCTGATCGAGTTTAACAAAGTCCCCTGATCGAGTATAACAAAGGCCCCTCATCGAGTATAGCAAAGTCCATTGGTCAAATATAGGAAAGTCCACTGATCGAGTATAACAAAGTCCCAGATCGAGCATAACAAAGTCCCCTGGTCGAGTATAGCAAAGGGCCATGATCGAGTAAAACAAAGTCCCCTGGTCGAGTATAAAAAAGGCCCTGATCGAGTAAGACAAAGTCAACTGATCGAATATAAAAAAGTCCCCTGATCGAGTATAACAAAGCCCCCTGGACGAGTATAACAAAGACCCCTGATCGAATATAACAAAGTCCCCTGATCGAGTATTACATATCCCCTGATGGAGTATAACAAAGTCCCCTGATCGAGTATAACAAAGTCCCATTGTCGAGTATAACAAAACCCCCTCATAAAATATAACAAAGGCCCCTAATCGAGTATAACAAAGTCCCCTGAATGAGTATAACAAAGTCATCTGGTTGAGTATAACAAAGTCCCCTGATCGAGTATAACAAAGCCCCCTGGACGAGTTTAACAAAGTTCCCTGATCGAGTTTAACAAAGTCCTATGATCGAGTATAATAAAGTCAACTGGTCCAGTATAACAAAGTCCCCTGATCGAGTATAACATATCCCCTGATCGAGAATTACAAAGTCGCCTGGCCCAGTATAACAAAGTCCCCAGATCGAGCGTAACAAAGTCCCCTGATCGATTATAACAAAGTCCCCGGGTCGAGTATAACAAAGGCCCTGCCAAGAATGAGACAAAGTCCCCTGATCGAGTATAACAAAGTCCCCTGATCGAGTATAACAAAGCCCCCTCGACGAGTATAACAAAGACCCCTGATCGTGTATAACAAAGTCCCCTGATCAAGTATTACATATTCCCTGATCAAATATAAGAAAGTCCCTGGTTGAGTATAAGAAAGACCCCTGATCGAGTGTAACAAAAGTCCCCTGATCAAGAATAACAAAGTCCCCTGATCGAGTATAAAAATGTCCCCTGGTCAAGTGTAACAAAGTCCCCTGATCGAGTATAAAAAAGTTCCCTGGCCCAGTATAACAAAGTCCCTAGATCGAGCATACCAAAGTTCCCTGATCGAGTATAGCAAAGTCCTCTGGTCGAGTATGACAAAGTCCCCTGATAGAGTATAACAAAGTCCCCTGGTTGAGTATAACAAAGTCCCCTGATCGAGTATATCATATCTCCTGATTGAGTATAACAAAGTCCTCTGGTCGAGTATAAAAAAGTCCCCTGATCGAGTATAACAAAATCCCATATTCGATTATAACAAAGCCCCCTCATCGAGTATAACAAAGGCCCCTCATCGAGTATAAAAAAGTCCATTGGTCAAGTATAAAAAAGATCCCTGGTCGAGTATAACAAAGTCCCCTAATCGAGTATAACAATGTCCCCTGGTCGAGTATAGCAAAGTCCCCTGATCGAGTATAACAAAGCCTCCTGATCGAGTATAACAAAGTCCCATGATCGAGTATAACAAAGCCCAATGCTCGAATATAACAAAGTCCCCTTGTCGAGTCCAAAAAAGGCCTCTAATCGAGTATAAGAAAGTCCCCTGATCGAGTATAACAAAGCCACCTGTTCGAGTCTAACAAAGTCCCCTAATCGAGTATAACAAAGTCCCCTGGTCGAGTATAACAAAGTCCCCTGTTCGAGTCTATCAAAGTCCCCTTATGGAGTATAACAAAATCCCCTTATCGAGTTTAGCAAAGTTCCCTTATCGAGTATAACAAAGTCCCCTAATCGAGTATAACAAAGGACCCTGGTCGAGTATAACAAAGTCCCCTCATCGAGTATAAAAATGTCCCCTGGTCCAGTGTAACAAAGTCCCCTGATCGAGTATAAAAAAGTTCCCTGGCCCAGTATAATAAAGTCCCTAGATCGAGCATACCAAAGTCCCCTGATCGTTTATAACAAAGTCCCCCGGTCGAGTAGAGCAAAGGGCCCTGATCGAGTAAGACAAAGTCCCCTGATCGAGTATAACAAAGTCCCATGAACGAGTATAAAAAAGCCCCCTAGACGAGTATAACAAAGTCGTCTGGTCGAGTATAACAAAGTCCCCTAATCGAGTATAACAAAGTCCCCTGGTCGACTATAGCAAAGTCCCCTGGTCGAGTATAACAATGCCTCCTCATCGAGTATAACAAAGTCCCCTAATCAAGTATAACAAAGTCCCCTAATCGAGTATAACAAAGACCCTGGTCGAGTATAACAAACTCCCTTAATCGAGTATAACAAAGTCCCCTGGTCGACTATAGCAAAGTCCCCTGGTCGAGTATAACAAAGCCTCCTCATCGAGTATAACAAAGTCCCCTAATCGAGTATAACAAAGTCCCCTAATCGATTATAACAAAGTCCCTGGTCGAGTATAACAAAGTCCCTTAATCGAGTATAACAAAGTCCCCTGGTCGACTATAGCAAAGTCCCCTGGTCGAGTATAACAAAGGTCCCTCATCGAGTATAACAAACTCCATTGGTCAAGTATAAAAATGTTCCCTGGTCGAGTATAACAAAGTCCCCTATTCGAGTATAACAAAGTCCCCTTTTCGAGTATAACGAAGTCCCCTGGTCGAGTATAGCAAAGTCCCCTCATCGAGTATAACAAAGCCTCCTGATCGAGTATAAGAAAGTCCCCTGATCGAGTATAACAAAGTCCCCTGTTCGAGTCTATCAAAGTCCCCTTATGGAGTATAACAAAATCCCCTTATCGAGTTTAGCAAAGTTCCCTTATCGAGTATAACAAAGTCCCCTAATCGAGTATAACAAAGGACCCTGGTCGAGTATAACAAAGTCCCCTCATCGAGTATAAAAATGTCCCCTGGTCCAGTGTAACAAAGTCCCCTGATCGAGTATAAAAAAGTTCCCTGGCCCAGTATAATAAAGTCCCTAGATCGAGCATACCAAAGTCCCCTGATCGTTTATAACAAAGTCCCCCGGTCGAGTAGAGCAAAGGGCCCTGATCGAGTAAGACAAATTCCCCTGATCGAGTATAACAAAGTCCCATGATCGAGTATAAAAAAGCCCCCTAGACGAGTATAACAAAGTCGTCTGGTCGAGTATAACAAAGTTCCCTAATCGAGTATAACAAAGACCCCTGGTCGACTATAGCAAAGTCCCCTGGTCGAGTATAACAATGCCTCCTCATCGAGTATAACAAAGTCCCCTAATCAAGTATAACAAAGTCCCCTAATCGAGTATAACAAAGACCCTGGTCGAGTATAACAAAGTCCCTTAATCGAGTATAACAAAGTCCCCTGGTCGATTATAGCAAAGTCCCCTGGTCGAGTATAACAAAGCCTCCTCATCAAGTATAACAAAGTCCCCTAATTGAGTATAACAAAGTCCCCTAATCGAGTATAACAAAGTCCCTGGTCGAGTATAACAAAGTCCCTTAATCGAGTATAACAAAGTCCCCTGGTCGACTATAGCAAAGTCCCCTGGTCGAGTATAACAAAGGTCCCTCATCGAGTATAACAAACTCCATTGGTCAAGTATAAAAATGTTCCCTGGTCGAGAATAACAAAGTCCCCTAATCGAGTATAACAAAGTCCCCTTTTCGAGTATAACGAAGTCCCCTGGTCGAGTATAGCAAAGTCCCCTCATCGAGTATAACAAAGCCTCCTGATCGAGTATAACAAAGTCCCCTGATCGAGTATAAAAAAGTCCCCTGGTCGAGTATAACAAAGCCCCCTGCTCGAGTATAACAAAGTCTCCTGATCGAGTCGAAAAAAGGCGTCAAATCGAGTATAACAAAGTTTCCTGATCTAGTATAACAAAGGCCCCTGATCGAGTATAACAAAGGCCCCTCATCGAGTATAAAAAAGTCCCCTGATCGAGTATAACAAAGCCGCCGTATCGAGTATAACAAAGTCCCGTGGTCGAGTATAACATAACCCCTGATCGAGTATAACAAAGTCCCTGGTGGAGTATAACAAAGTCCCCTGGTCGAGTATAACAAAGTTTTCTAATCGAGCATAACAAAGGCCCCTTGTCGAGTATAACAAAGTCCCCTAATCAAGTATAACAAAATCCCCTGATCGAGTACAGCAAAGTCCTCTGTTCGAGTATAAAGTATCCCCTGATCGAGTATAACAAAATCCTCTGGTCGAATATGACAATGTCCCCTGATCGAGTATAAAAAAGTCCCCTGGTCCAGTTTAACAAAGTCCCATTATCGAGTATAACAAAGTCCCCTAATCGAGTATAACAAAGGCCCCTGGTCGAGTATAACAAAGTCCCCTGATCGAGTATAAAAATGCCCCCTGGTCCAGTGTAACAAAGTCCCCTGATCGAATATAAAAAAGTCCGCTTGCCCAGTATAATAAAGTCTCTAGATCGAGCATACCAAAGTCCACTGATCGATTATAACAAAGTCTCCCGGTCGAGTATAGCAAACGGCCCTGATCGAGTAAGACAAAGTCATCTGATCGAGTATAACAACGTCCTCTGATCGAGTATAACAAAGCCCCCTGGATGAGTATAACAAAGTCCCCTGGTCCAGTATAACAAAGTCCCCTGATCGAGTATAACATATCCCCTGATGGAGTATAACAACGTCTCCTGGCCCAGTTTAACAAAGTGCCCAGATCGAGCATAACAAAGTCCCCTAATCGATTATAACAAAGTCCCCTGGTCGAGTATAACATATACCCTGATCGAGTATAACAAAGGCCCTGGTGGAGTATAACAAAGTCCCCTGGTCGAGAATAACAATGTTTTGTAATCGAGCATAACAAAGACACCTGGTCGAGTATAACAAAGTCCTCTGATCAAGTATAACAAAGTCCCCTAATTGAGTATAACAAAGTCCCCTAATCAAGTATAACAAAGTCCCCTGATCGAGTATAACATATCCCCTGATCGAGTATAACAAAGTCCCCTGGTCGAGTATAACAAAACCCCCTCATGAAATATAACAAAGGCCCCTAATCGAGTATAACAAAGTCCCCTGAATGAGTATAACAAAGTCCTCTGGTTGAGTATAACAAAGTCCCCATATCGAGTATAACATATCCCCTGATCGAGTATAACAAAGTCCCCTGATCGAGTATAACAAAGGCCCCTCATCGAGTATAGCAAAGTCCATTGGTCAAATATAGGAAAGTCCACTGATCGAGTATAACAAAGTCCCAGATCGAGCATAACAAAGTCCCCTGGTCGAGTATAGCAAAGGGCCATGATCGAGTAAAACAAAGTCCCCTGGTCGAGTATAACAAAGGCCCTGATCGAGTAAGACAAAGTCCCCTGATCGAATATAAAAAAGTCCCCTGATCGAGTATAACAAAGCCCCCTGGACGAGTATAACAAAGACCCCTGATCGAATATAACAAAGTCCCCTGATCGAGTATTACATATCCCCTGATGGAGTATAACAAAGTCCCCTGATCGAGTATAACAAAGTCCCCTGGTCGAGTATAACAAAACCCCCTCATAAAATATAACAAAGGCCCCTAATCGAGTATAACAAAGTCCCCTGAATGAGTATAACAAAGTCATCTGGTTGAGTATAACAAAGTCCCCGGATCGAGTATAACATATCCCCTCATCGAGTATAACAAAGTCCCCTGATCGAGTATAACAAAGGCCCCTCATCGAGTATAGCAAAGTCCATTGGTCAAATATAGGAAAGTCCACTGATCGAGTATAACAAAGTCCCAGATCGAGCATAACAAAGTCCCCTGGTCGAGTATAGCAAAGGGCCATGATCGAGTAAAACAAAGTCCCATGGTCGAGTATAACATAGGCCCTGATCGAGTAAGACAAAGTCCCCTGATCGAAAATAAGAAAGTCCCCTGATCGAGTATAACAAAGCCCCCAAGACGAGTATAACAAAGACCCCTGATCGAATATAACAAAGTCCCCTGATCGAGTATTACATATCCCCCGATCGATTATAACAAAGTCCCTGGTGGAGTATAACAAAGTCCCCTGATCGAGTATCACAAAGTCTCCTGGTCGAGTTTAACAAAGTTTTCTAATCGAGTATAAAAAAGGCCCCTCGTCGAGTATAACAAAGTCCCCTGATCGAGTATAACATATCACCTGATCGAGTATAACAAAGTCCTCTGGTCGAGTATAACAAAGTCCCCTGATCGAGTATAACAAAGGCCCCTCATCGAGTATAGCAAAGTCCATTGGTCAAATATAGTAAAGTCCACTCATCGAGTATAACAAAGTCCCCCGATCGAGTATAACAAAGGCCTCTGGTCAAGTAAGACAAAGTCCCCTGATCAATTATAAAAAAGTCCCCTGGTCGAGTATAACAAAGTCCCCTAATCGAGTATAACAAAGTCCCCTGGTCGACTATAGCAAAGCCCCGTGGTCGAGTATAATAAACCCCCCTCATCGAGTATAAAAAAGGCCCCTAATCGAGTATAACAAAGTCTCCTGATCGCATATAACAAAGTTCTCTGATCGAATATAACATATCCTCTGATCGAGTATAACAAAGTCCCCTGATCGAGTATAACAAAGTCCCCTGATCGAGTATAACATATCCTCTGATCGAGTATAACAAAGTCTTCTGGTCGAGTATGACAAATTCCCCTGATAGAGTATAACAAAGTCCCCTGGTTGAGCATAACAAAGTCCCCTGATCGAGTATAATATATCTCCTGATTGAGCATAACAAAGTCCTCTGTTCGAGTAAAAAAAAGTCCCCTGATCGAGTATAACAAAATCCCATGGTCGATTATAACAAATTCCCTCATCGAGTATAACAAAGGCCCCTCATCGAGTATAACAAAGTCCATTGGTCAAGTTTAAAAAAGATCCCTGGTCGAGTATAACAAAGTACCATGATCGAGTATAACAATGTCCCCTGGTCGAGTATAGCAAAGTCCCCTGATCGAGTATAACAAAGCCTCCTGATCGATTATAACAAAGTCCCCTGATCGATTATAACAATGCCCAATGCTCGAGTATAACAAAGTCCCCTGGTCGAGTCCAAAAAAGGCCTCTAATCGAGTATAAGAAAGTCCCCTGATCGAGTATAACAAAGCCACCTAATCGAGTATAACAAAGTCCCCTGTTCGAGTCTTTCAAAGTCCCCTTATCGATTATAACACATTCCCCTTATCGAGTTTAACAAAGTTCCCTTATCAAGTATAACAAAGTCCCCTAATCGAGTATAACAAAGGACCCTGGTCGAGTATAACAAAGTCCCCTCATCGAGTGTAACAAAAGTCTCCTGATCGAGTATAACAAAGTCCCCTAATCGAGTATAAAAATGTCCCCTGGTCCAGTGTAACAATGTCCCCTGATCGAGTATAAAAAAGTTCCCTGGCCCAGTATAATAAAGTCCCTAGATCGAGCATACCAAAGTCCCCTGATCGTTTATAACAAAGTCCCCCGGTCGAGTATAGCAAAGGGCCCTGATCGAGTAAGACAAAGTCCCCTGATCGAGTATAACAAAGTCCCTGATCGAGTATAAAAAAGCCCCCTAGACGAGTATAACAAAGTCCTCTGATCGAGTATAGCAAAGTCCCCTGATCGAGTATAACATATCACCTGATCGAGTATAACAAAGTCCTCTGGTCGAGTATAACAAAGTCCCCTGATCGAGTATAACAAAGGCCCCTCATCAAGTATAGCAAAGTCCATTGGTCAAATGCAGTAAAGTCCACTCATCGAGTATAACAAAGTCCCCCGATCGAGTATAACAAAGGCCTCTGGTCGAGTAAGACAAAGTCCCTTGATCAAGTATAAAAAAGTCCCCTGGTCAAGTATAACAAAGTCCTCTGGTCGAGTATAAAAAAGTCCCCTGATCGAGTATAACAAAATCCCCTGGGCGAGTATAACAAAGTCCCCTCATCGAGTATAACAAAGGCCCTCATCGAGTAAAACAAATTCCATTGGTCAAGTATAAAAAAGATCCCTGGTCGAGTATAACAAAGTCTCCTGATCGAGTATAACAATGTCCCCTGGTCGAGTATAGCAAAGTCCCCTGATCGAGTAAAACAAAGCCTCCTCATCGAGTATAACAAAGTCCCCTGATCGAGTATAACAAAGCCCAATGCTCGAGTATAACAAAGTCCCGTGGTCGAATCCAAAAAAGGCCTCTAATCGAGTATAAGATAGTCCCCTAACCGAGTATAACAAAGCCGCCTAA
>NW_024747031.1:0-10618 GCF_018991925.1 Homarus americanus
AAGTCCCAGGCTATATATATATATATATATATATATATATATATATATATATATATATATATATATATATATATATATATATATATATATATATATATATATATATGTGATATCCAGAAATTTCAGAGTAATTTCAAATGCCCCGCCATGAGTGATACTGAGCGTTCAAGGTCATCTGAGGGGAGGGAGCGCTGCCTGCTCGTAGCGAGAGATTGCGGAACTAGGCCTATATGATATTAAATGTAATTTACCGAATTAATAATGATGCGATTCATGAAGTTAAGGGACTATTATTGAATTTGAAATTATTATAGATCGTTTAGCAGTCTGAATAATGTTACGGGTGTCCCAAGGAGTTATTAGTTAGGCGGTAAATATATCACGTAGGACCAAGCTAACGCCTTGAGGAGACACGACGCTGGCTAGGCCCAGTCCCGGAGAGCATTCACACAGACAAGACGTTCCGCGCGTCCATCAGAAATAGTCACGTGGCCTAGTCACCTGTGCTGCACTATTGCAGTATAACAAGTAAGTCTCATTCGATCTCAGACAGGGTTAGATAGGGCAGTGATAAAGTAAACTAGAGCTAACAGTGAGTTCATTTCAGGGTTTCCGTCAGAACCCACACTTGACTGGAGTTGATTGGAGTTGACCGGAGTTGACTGCGAGAGATTGACTGCCGTTGATGATTGAGGGTGGCGATTGTCGCCATTGGACCGATCAGTGTAGGCCTGTCACTGTTTAGCGGGGTAGCAAAGGATCTCTTGAGTGAACGAGTGCTCCCGACAACTAAAACGACACGGGACCAGCATCAGCAGTGGGTGATCAGTTCTTACCACTCCGGTGCACAACCCCACATGTCCCGAGCAGCTAGTGAAACCCTCTTGCTAACGGGAAGCTAAAGTTCTCTCAACTGTACAAGGTCTGATTGGCTCACTCCCTTCCGCTTTATGGACGCACTGGGAGTACACTGAGGCTATCTGAGTAAACTAATGGTCACACACTGAGACCGTGAGTCTAGGTCTCTAGGAGATACCTAGAGGAACATTTTCCCTCCCTTATTACGGGTGTAGTTAACACCATTCCTCAGACTGATATTATCTTGACGTGTGTAGTTTAATAGTTTCTAAATAATTTTGATAATATTGTTTTGAATGTTTGTGCCATTAAGTGGAACCAGAGTGATACTGTGATTTGATTCTTTTAATGCCTCTAATTGTTCTTCATAATTCTGATCTCAGGTATAACCTTGTTCCCCAGAGTAGTGGTTAAGTTAGGTTAGGAAGTGTACATCTGTTGGGGTGCTATAATTTTGTTGAGTGCCCTTAAGGCCTGTTCATTGTGGAGTATTTAATTTCTTATTTTTTAGTACCATTTCCTAAGTGACTGATATTATTTTGTGAAAGCCTTAAGGCCTGTTCATGTGGGCGAGCAACATTTCTTGATACTTCAAATTTATTGTTGCCTGTGTTTCTAATAATTTCTATGTCATGTATAACTTTTATTCCCCAGAGTAGTGGTTAAAGTTTAAGTTAAGAGGTGCGCATATTGGTGTACCATTATTTGATTGTGTTTGTAGTGTTGGAGGGAATATAAGTGTCTAAATTTTACAGTGTGTCTCATTCATCCCAGTCACAGACGCTATCCTTCCACGGGTCACGGACAGTTCATTTTGTGTAGTAGATTTAAGTGTTCTTGTGCTGGTTCGGGATTTTTCTCAAAGGGGCGCTTCCACTGCCTTTACCATCTATTAAATTTTAATAAACCCCAAGTCAAGTGAGAAATTAAAGTCCAGCAAATTCCGACCGGTTACATATATATATATATATATATATATATATATATATATATATATATATATATATATATATATATATATATATATATATATATATATATATATATATATATATATATATATATATATATATATATATATATATATATATATATATATATATATTATATATATGTATATATATATATATATATATATATATATATATATATATATATATATATATATATATATATATATATATATATATATATATATATATATATATATATATATATATATTATATATATATTATATATATATATATATATATATATATATTATATATATATATATATATATATTATATATATTATATATATATATTATATATATTATATATATATATATATTATATATATATATATATATATATATATATATATATATATATATATATATGTATATTATATATGTATATTATATATATATATATATATATTATATATATGTATATATATATATATATATATATATATATATATATATATATATATATATATATATATATATATATATATATATATATATATTATATATATATTATATATATATATATATATATATATAATATTATATATATTATATATATGTATATTATTATATATATATATATATATATATATATTATATATATATTATATATATTATATATATATGGATTACATGGACAGAAAGAGGCTTAAATATACAGGGTGACCTTAAAAACATGAGATCAGGTCATAATGATGTCATCCACTAATCCCCACACCAACACACACGTAGAGGAGCTTAAGAGAAGGGGGGTGACGTGACTAGTCAGGTCAGGTCAAAAATAAGGGACCCACAAAACAACTATCATACATCTAGATCAAAGGTTTTCAAAGCATTTTTAACCTTGGGCCACTGACAAATAAATTTATGTAACATATTATCAGTTGTGAACTGACCATCACTAAGGTTTATTGATTTTAATTCCTTAATCAAACTAGCTTCAACCAGAAGTCTTTCTGTGACACAAGATGATTTAAATACTTCTAAGCTTTTTTCCAAGCAGACTAAGAAATCTGGACAATCAAGCATTCTCTGAGTTGGATAAGGTGTTGCTAGATTCCCTTATCAAGAGTTCAAGTGATAGTGTGAAATTAGCCTTCAAACACAGTGCTCAGTGTAAAATACTTATGCAAAACAGTGTTTGTGTTGATAAGTGGCACACCATTCGTGATTTTGTATATCAACTTCTTAGTGAAACTGACAAAGCCCCAAAAAGAAGGTTTAATGCTCTGTTTGACGAGAGTTACTGGACCACATTGAGTGATCCAAATTTGTTCATAAACTTATCATCTTATGATCTACAGACAAATGAGAAACTTGTTCTTGGTTTTGGTAGGAAGTTTTCTATCACTCAACGGTGTGTTAATCCGCTTACTATTGCTAAAGGTTTAATCAACCTGGAAAAGAATAAGTCGTCAGATGTTACAAATGAAGATATTTCCATAGCTAAAGGCTGTATACACAGTGTTTTACATAAGAAATTTGTTTCAAACATTCCAAAAAGATTTGAAACAGCCTTGATAAACTTGAAAATAAATAAGACTATCCATATTACCAAGGCTGATAAGTCTAATGCTATTGTTATTTTGGATAAAAGTGACTACAATGATAAGATGAATTCATTACTTAGTGATGAAAGCACGTATTGTGAGCTTACGAAAGATCCCCTGGAAAATATTAATAAGTTATCTAATTCCAAAATGAAGATGTTATTGAAAAAGAACCCCGATCTCATCAAACAGCTCTCTCAAATCAATCCCACTTTACCTTATATGTATGGATTGATTAAAACACACAAGCTTAACAATCCATTACGTCCTATCGTGAGTTCTGTGGGTTCTGTTACTTACAAATTATCCAAGTGGCTGGTAAAGATGCTATCCCCTCTTACAGGCCAAATATCTAATTCACATATACACAATAGCAGTGATTTAATTGATAAACTGCATTATTGTCTCTGAGGAAGCCCTGCCTGACGCTGAGATCTCCAGCTGCCCGAAGGTTAGTGTCGCCGATTATTTAGGTCGTGTTGACCAGTTCCCTGTTGTTAGGTGCTACCTGCGTTGAACCTATTTCACTGGTTGGTCTAATGTGGTAAGAGCTCCCATTAAATTTGCTAGTGTCCTCATTGGTAATGTGCCCGGTGTTCGTGACCGTAACGACCCGGAACCGTTAAAACTCTCCTCGCCACCAGCACCGGTCCCCACGCCACCAGCACCAGGCCCCACGCCACCTGCTCACGACGACGACTCGCCACCTGCCGACGTCGCCTCGCCACCCTCACACGCCGCCACGCCTGCAGCCAAGGTCCAAGCTGTAGAGATACGGACGGCGAAGGTGAAACGACCGCATCCCCTGATTCTGCCGAATTTGTTGCCACTGACTGTGACGCCCAAGGAGTTCGCCAAGCTTCAAGACTCGTGTGCCACTCCGAAGCGGGTAAGGGAGAAGGTGACTTCTGGGGAGGAGGATCAGGTGAGAGATGGGTCGGTTTTCAAGTTTGTTTCTATTAATGGGGTGTTACACAGGTCTTGTGTGTCATCTAAGCGACCAGCCAAAGTAGGTCGGTTTTTACTTGTTGTCCCTGCTGTTTGTCGTAGTAACATTCTCTCTGTAGCTCACAAGAGCTCTCTAGTAAGTCACTGTTCTCGTAGGAAAACTTATAGAAAAGTTGCTGATCAGTTTTACTGGCCAGGTATGGCGGTGGATATTAGAGTTTTTTGTAGGAGTTGTGATCAGTGCCCACATATGTCCGCCAAGGGTAGAGTCCGTCCTGTTCCACTTGAACCCTTACCCACCATTGCAGAACCATTTACTCGGGTAGCCATAGATTTTGTTGGACAGTTCTCACCCCCTTCCTCTATGGAGCCTAAATTACACAAAGCTAATTTGTTAAGGCAAAATAATTGCAGGACCCACATTGCTTGTGTCATTGGCGACGTTCCCAAGCTGGACTTAGTTGAGGCACTACACTGCAAGAGTTCCTGTGAAGTTCGGGCGACAGACTCTGATGATCTCGGTTGCCAGTTGCTGCTAACACCTGACGAGATAGAAGAATCCTCTATGACTGGAAATAGGCCCAAACTTAAACCTGGACTGAAGTGGAACCCACGTGCAGTTCCGTGATACGGCCTTACGTTTTGGACATCAAGTTTCCACCTATTCTTTTATGTGACCCTTCTTTATTTTGATATGTGTATTTAAGAATTGTTGTAAGATGATTATGCTTTGTGTACTAATCTTAAGTTTTAATCTACCTTACAGTAGATTTTTGTTGGGGGATCTGTGTAAGGGCTGAAACGATCTTCCTGCTCTTTACCGCTGCTAATTCTCTCGTTTGCTGGCGCGACCAACGCTTTGGGGGGTGAACGATCCTCCGGCTAGTTACCGCTACTAACTCTGCCTGTTTGTTGGTGCAGACGACCCTGGGTGGTTGGACGGAGGTGATAACGGTAGCGACTATCCCGCCACGAGCAGATATCCAACCCAGCCATACCGGCACTCCAGCTACCCCTTGTCCGTCAAATTCTGGCTGTGATCTCATCATAGGTCCTGGGACTCGGCTGTGTTCCCAGACCTTCACCTATCAACTGCCAACTCTGGTCATCTAACACTTTCACTGCATACCACGACCATCAGTTCATCACATTCCGTCGGTGCCCCGGTGTTCTCCTGCCCTTTTTCAAGACGTTGCTGGAGTGGAAGCGAAGTGGATCGGCTTCCCTGCCCTGAGTGTGCATCACCGCGTTCCAGAACCTTCCAGGGCCACTGCCGTAGGAAATATTTGTTCATTGTTTGATTCCATTAATTGCTGACTTCTTATTGTTCGATTCTATCAATTGTTGACTCCATTTAATTGTTTGATTCCATTAATTGCTGACCCCCTTTATTGTTCGATTCTATTATTTGTTTGATTCCTTTAAGTGTTTGCTTCCTTTAATAGTTTGACCCCGTAATATTTGATGCATGTTGAGTGGTGTCAGAGTTTTGTTATATTTTTATAGTAAGAGATGCCAATCTCTAACGGTTGCTTGTTGGCTCCTCGGAAAAACCAGTGGTCTTGACTTTCCTATATTAAGATCCTGATTAGCTTGGTAAGGGATTTCTATCCCTAAGTCCCAGCTCACACTTGAAACAGAGGTGTACTCTGGAGTGTCAGAGGTGTACCTGGGAGTGTCAGCGGGTATACCTGGGAGTGTCTGGAGGTGTACCTGGGAGTGTCAGGAGGTGCACTCTGGGTGTGTCTGAGGTGTACTCGGGAGTGTCAGGAGGTGTACTCTGGGAGTGTCAGTGGTATACCTGGGGAGTGTCTGGAGGTGTACTGGGAGTGTCAGAGGTGTACCTGGGAGTGTCTTGAGGTGTACCTGGAGTGTCAGGAGAACCAGGGAGTGTCTGGAGGTACCTGGGAGTGTCCAGAGGTGTACCAGGGAGTGTCAGAGGTGTACCTGGGGAGCAAGTCAAAGTACCAGGGAGCACAGTGAAGTGGCCCTCAGAGTTCCAAAGGTGTACCTCGAGTATCGGAGGTGTACCTGGGAATATCGGAGGGTTACCCCTGGGGAATATCGGAGGTACCAGGGAGTGTTAGAGGTGTACCTTGGGAGTCTCAGGAAGTGAACCAGGGAGTGTCAGAGAGTACCTGGAGTGCCAGAGGTGTACCAGGGAGTGTCACTGAAGCACCTGAAACCTTAAAGGTGTACCTGGGAGCATCAGGAGGTACCTGGGAATATCGGAGGTGTACTGGGAATGGAGGTGTACCTGGGGAGCAGTTGGGAGGTGCACCTGGGAGGCTGGGAGGTGTACCTGGGAGTGTCAGAGGTGCACTTGGGAGCAAGTCAGAGGTGTACCTGGGAGGTCGGGGCTGTGCACCTGGGAGGTCTGAGGTGCCCGGGGAGTGCTTGGAGGTGTACCCTTGGGAGTGTCGGAGGTGTACCTGGGAGTGTGGGGAAGTGGTACCCAAGTGTCGGAGGTGTACCCACAGTGTTTTATGGTGTACCTGGCAGTGTCAGGCACCTGGGAGTGTCAGAGGTGTGCCAAGGAATGTCAGTGGAGTACCTGGGAGGCCATAGGTGTACCTGGGAGTGTCAGGAGCACCTGGGAGTGTCAGAGATGTATCTGGGAGTCAGAGGTGTACCTGGGAGTGCCAGAGGTGCACCTGGGAGGCCGAGGCCTGGGAGTGTCGGAGGTGTACGTAGAGTGCAAGAAGGCACCCAGGAGTGTCGGAGGTACCTGGGAGGCCGAGGTGGCCCTGGGAGTGTCGGAGGTGGGCACCTGGAGGTCAGAGGTGTACCTTGGGAGTGCCGAAGTGGTGGCACCTGGGAGTGTCTGGAGGTGTACCTGAGTGTCAGAGGTGTACCTGGGCGTGTCTGAGGTGTGCTCTGAGTGTCAGAGGCACTTGAGTGCTCACTGAAGAACCTGGGAGTCTCAAAGGGTGTACCTGGGAGCACGGTCAGGTGTGGCCTTGGAATACCGGAGGTACCTGGGAATGTCGGAGGTGGCACCTTGGAGTCTCAGAAGTGAACCAGGGAGTGTCAGGAGGAGTACCTGAGTGTCAGAGGTACCAGGGGAGGTCACTGAAGTGGCCTGGGAGTCTCAAAGGTGTACCTGGGAGTATCAAAGGTGTACCTGGGAATATCGGAGGTGTACCTGGGAATACCGGAGGTGTACCTGGGAGTGTCAGAGGTGTACCTGGGAGTGTTGAGGTACATAGAGTGTCAGGAGGTGCATTTGGGAGGTCAGAAGTGTACCTGGGAGGTCAATGGTACCTGGGAGTGTCGGAGGTGTACCTGGGAGGTAAAAGTGTACCTTGGGAGTGTCGGAGGAGTACCTGAGTGTCAGAGGTGTACCTGGGGAGGTCAGGAGGTGTACCCCAGGAGTGTCGGAGGTACCTGGGAGTGTAAGAGTGTACCTGGGATTGTCGGAGGTGTGTGTGTGTGTGTGTGTGTGTACCTGAGGTGTGTACCTGGGAGTGTCAGGAGGTGTACTTGGGAGTGTCAGGAGGTGTACCCAAGGTGTCTGGAGGTGCCTGGAGTGTCAGAGGTGTACCTGGGAGTGTCGGAGGTGCACCTGAGTGCAAGAAACTGCACCTGGCAGTGCCGGAGGTGTACCTGGGAGTGTTGGAGGTGTACCTGGGAGTGTCAGGAGGTGTACCTGGGAGTGTCTGAGTGTGCCTGGAGTGTCAGAGGTGTACCTGGGAGTGTCGGAGGTACCTGGGAGGTGGGAGAGAAGTGTTCTAGGAGGTCGGAGGTGCACCTGGCGCAGTGTCATGGTGTACCTGGGGAGGTCAGAGGTGTACAAGGGAATGTCAGTGGAGTACCTGGAGGCGAGATGCACTTGGGAGTGTCAGGAGGTGCACTGGGAGTGTCAGGAGGTACCTGGGAGTGTCAGGAGGTGTACCTGGGAGGTAGTACGAGAGTGTAAGAAGGCGTACCTGGGAGCAATGCAGGTACCTGGGAGTGTCAGGAGGTGTACTCGGGGAGTGTCAGAGGCAGTACCTGGGAGTGTCAGCGGCATACCTGGGGAGCAAGTCTGAGGTGTACCTGGGAGTGTCAGAGGTGTACCTGGGAGTGTCTGAGGTGTGCCTGGGAGTGTCAGGAGAACCAGGGAGCAGTCTGAGGTGTACCTGGGAGTGTCACAGAGGTGTACCAGGGAGGCCAGAAGTGTATCTGGGAGTGTCAGGGGTATACCAGGAGTGTCAGTGAAGGCCTGGGAGTCTCAAAGGTGTACCTGGAGTATCGGAGGTACCTGGGAATATCGGAGGGTTACCTGGGGAATATCGGAGGTGTACCAGGGAGTGTCAGAGGTGTACCTTGGAGTCTCAGGAAGTGAACCAGGGAGTGTCAGAGGATACCTGGGAGTGTCAGAGGTGTACCAGGGAGTGTCAGTGAAGTACCCAGGGAGTCTCCAAAGGTACCTGGGAGCATCAAAGGTGTACCTGGGAATATCGGAGGTGTACCTGGGGAATATCGGGAGGTGTACCTGGGAGTGTCAGAGGTGGTACCTGGGAGTGTCAGAGGTACCTGGGAGGTCAGGAGGTGTACTTGGGAGGCCAGAGGTGTACATGGAGTGTCAGCCAGGTACCTGGGAGTGTCTGAGGTGCCTTGGGAGTGTCAGAGGTGTACCTGGGAGTGTCGGAGGTGCACCTTGAGTGTGAGAAGGCACTGGGAGTGTCGGAGGTGTACCTGGCAAGTGTCGGAGGTGTACCTAGCAGTGTCATGGTGTACCTGGGAGTGTCAGAGGTGCACAAGGAATGTCAGTGGAGTACCTGGGGAGTGTCAAAGGTGTACCTGGGAGTGTCAGGGAGCACCTGGGGAGTGTCAGAGATGTATCTGGGAGTGTCACAGGTGTTCCTGGGAGTGTCAGAGGTGTACTCAGAGTGTCAGAGGCACCTGGGAGTGTCGGAGGTGTACCTAGGAGTGTAAGAAGTGGTACCTAGGAGTGGTCGGAGGTGTACCTGGGAGGTGTCGGAGGTGTACCTGGGAGTGTCAGAGGTACTTGGGAGTGTCAGAGGTACCCCAGAGTGTCAGTGGTACCTGGGAGTGTCTGAGGTGGTGCCTGAGAGTGTCAGAGGTACCTGAGTGTCTGAGGTGCTCAGAGCAAGTCAGAGGTACCTGGGAGTGTCGGAGGTACCTGAGAGTGCAAGAAGTGGTACCTGGCAGTGTCGGAGGTGTACCTGGGAGCAAGTTGGAGGTGTACCTGGGAGGTCAGGAGGTGTACTAGGGGAGGTCAGAGGTGTACCTGGGGAGTGTCAAGCAGGCACCTGGGAGTGTCGGAGGTGGTACCTGGGAATGTAAGAAGGCACTTGGGAGTGTCGGAGGCACCTGGGAGTGTCAGAGGTGTACCTGGGAGTGTCACACCTGGGAGTGTGGAGGTGCACCTGGGGAGTGTAAGAAGGTACCTGGGAGTGTCGGAGGTGTACCTGGGATTGTTGGAGTGTGCACCTGGGAGTGTCAGAGGTGTACTTGGGAGTGTTGTGATTGTACCTGGGAGGCTGGGCGGTGCACCTGGGAGGTCTGAGGTGCCAGGGAGGTCAGAGGTGGCACCTGGAGTGCTGGAGGTGTACTCCTGAGAATGCGAGAAGGGCACCAGAGTGTCGGAGGTGTACCTGGCAGTGTCGGAGGTGCACTGGCAGGCCAGCGGTGTACCTGGGAGTGTCGGAGGTGTTTCTGGGAGTGTGGGCGAAGTGTGGCCTGGGAGTGTCAAGGCTGTACCTGGGAGTGTCTGAGGTGTACCTGGGAGTGTCAGAGGTGTGCCTGGGAGTGTCAGAGGTGCACTTGGAGAGTCAGAGGCACTTTGGAGTGTCTGAGGTGCACTGGCAGTGTCTGAGGTGTACCTGGCAGTGTCAGAAGTGGTGTACCTGGGAGTGTCAGCAGTACCTGGGAGCAAGACGGTGTATCAGGGGAGTGACAGAGGAGTACCTAGAGTGTCAGGAGGTGAACCTGGGAGGTGGGAGAAGTGTACCTGGGAGTGTCTTGGGGGTGTGCCTGGGAGGCCAGGAGGTGTACCTGGGAGTGTCAGGGGTACCAGGAATGTCAGTGGAGTACCTGGGAGGCCGAGGTGTACCAGGAGTGTCAGAGGTGTACCTGGGAGTGTCAGGGGTACCAGGAGGCCAGTGGAGTACCTGGGAGAGCTAGAGATGTACCTGGAGTGTCAGAGGTGTACCTGGGAGTGTCAGAGGTACCTGGGAGTGTCAGAGGTGTACCTGGGGAGTGTCGGAGGTGCACTCTGGGAGTGTAAGAAGTGTACATGGA
>NW_024747032.1:0-2758 GCF_018991925.1 Homarus americanus
TCGACCAGAGTTGTTATACTCGACCAGGGGACTTTGCTATACTCGATCAGGGACTTTGTTATACTTTCGATCAAGGAGACGCTGTTAACTTGATGAGGGCGCTGTTATATACTCGATCAGGGGACTTTGTTATACTCGATAGGGGACTTCCTGACCCATACTCGATCAGCGGACTTTGTTATACTCGATCAGGAGACTTTGTTACACTCGATCAAGGGCCTTTAGTAAACTCGATCAGGGCCATAGTTATACTCGATGAGACTTTGTTATACTCGATCAGCGGATTTTGTTATACTTCGATCAAAGACTTTGTTTTACTCGATGAAGACGCTGTTATACTCGATCAAACTGTTATATACTCGATCCAGGGACTTTGTTATACTCAACCCAGGGTTCTTTGTTATACTTGACCAGGGGGAGTTTGTTATACTCGACCAGGTGACTTTGTTATATACTCGATGAGGGGCCTTTGTTAAACTCTGATGAGGACGCTGTTATACTCGACCAAGGGACTTTCTTACTCGATCAGGACGCTGTTGTTAAGCTCGATCCAGAGGCGATAGTTATAATCGATCAGGGGACTTTGTTATACTTTCGATCAGCCGGATTTTTGTTATACTCGATCAGGAGACTTTGTTATACTCGATGAGGGCCTTTGTTATACTCGATTAAGGGGCCTTTGTTATACTCGATCAGGGGACTTTCTTACACTAGATCAGGGGGCCTTTGTTAAACTTCGATCAGGGGCCATAGTTATACTCGATCGGGGACTTTGTTATATGATCAGGGGACTTTGTTATCTTTCGACCAGGTGAGTTTGTTATATACTTTCGACCAGGGAGTTTTGATATACTCGACCAAGTGACTTTGTTATATACTCGATGAGGGCCTTTGTTAAGAAACTCGATGAGGACCTTTGTTATACTTCGACCAGGGTTCTTTGTTATACTTGACCAGGGGAGTTGTTATACTTTCGACCAGGTGACTGTTATACTCGATGAGGGCCTTTGTTAAACTCGATGAGGACCTTTGTTATACTCGACAGGACTTTCCTTACACTAGATCAGGGCCTTTGTTAAGCTCGATCGGGGCCATAGTTATACTCGATCAGGGGACTTTGTTATACTTTCGATCAGGGGACTTTGGTATACTCGACCAGAGTGAGTTTGTTATACTCGACCAGGGGAGTTTGATATACTCGATGAGGGACTTTGTTATATTCGATGAAGACGCTGTTAAACTCGATGAGGGCCTTTGTTAAACTCGATGAGGTACTGTTTACTCGACCAGAAATTTATTTTTACTCGATCAGGGGACTTTGTTATACTCGATCAGGGGACTTTGGTATACTCGACCAGGAGAGTTTGTTATACTCGACCAGGGGACTTTGTTATACTCAATGATTGGCCTTTGTTAAACTCGATGAGGGGCCTTTGTTATAGTCGACCAGGGACTTTGTTATACTCGATCAGGGGCCTTTGTTAAACTCGATCAGGGGCCTTTGTTATACTCGATCACGGACCTTTGTTATACTCCATGAGGGGACTTTGTTATACTCGACCAGGGTTCTTTGTTATACTCGACCCGGGGACTTTGTTATACTCGATCAGCGGACTTTGTTATACTCGATCAGGGGCCTTTGTTATACCCGATCAGGGGACTTTCTATACTCGATCAGGGGATATTGTTATACTCTATCAGGGGGGCTTTGTTATACTCGTTCAGGGGACTTTGTATTACTTGATCAGGGGACTTTGTTATACTCGATGAGGGGCTTTGTTATTCACGATCAGGGGGCTTTGTTATACTTGATCAGGGGCCTTTGTTATAATCGTTCATGGGACTTTGTTATACTCGATCAGGGGACTTTGTTATACTCGATCAGGGGATATTGTTATACTCGACCAGGGGAGTTTGATATACTCGACCAGGGGACTTTGTTAGACTCGATGAGGGGCCTTTGTTAAACTCGATGAGGGGCCTTTGTTATACTCGACCAGGGGACTTTGTTATACTCGATTAGGGGCCCTTGTTAAACTCGATGAGGGGCCATTGTTATACTCAATCAGGGGACTTTGTTATACTCTATCAGGGGACTTTATTATACTCGATCAGGGGGCTTTGTTATACTCGATCAGGGAACTTTGTTATACTCGATCAGGGGACTTTGTTATAATCGACCAGGGGAGTGTGTTATACTCGACCTGGGGACTTTGCTATACTCGATCAGGGGCCTTTGTTTAAGTTGATGAGGGGCCTTTGTTATACTCGATCAGGGGACTTTGTTATACTCGATAGAGGGGACTTTGTTATACTTTATCAGCGGACTTTGTTATACTCGATCAGGAGACTTTGTTATACTCGATGACGGGCCTTTGTTAAACTCTATGAGGGACCTTTGTTATACTCGACCAGGGGACTTTGTTATAATCGTTCAGGGGACTTTGTTATACTCGATCAGGGGACTTTGTTATACTCGGTCAGGGGACTTTGTTATAATCGACCAGGGGAGTTTGTTATACTCGACCAGGGGACTTTGCTATACTCGATCAGGGGCCTTTGTTAAACTTGATCAGGGGCCTTTGTTGTACTCGATCAGGGGACTTTGTTATACTCGATCAGGGGACTTTGGTATACTCGATCAGCGGACTTTGTTATACTCGATCAGGAGACTTTGTTATACTCAATGAGGGGCCTTTGTTATACTCGATTAAGGGCCTTTGTTATACTCGATCAGGGGACTTTGTTATACTCGATC
>NW_024747033.1:0-21012 GCF_018991925.1 Homarus americanus
TTAGTTCAAGTTACATCGTACTGAAAGTTTTGTAGGCAGTGGTGGTGAGCCGTGACTGGCAGTGCTGTAGGCAGTGGTGGTGAGAGCCGTGACTGGAGTGTTGTACGTTGGTGGCAGAGCTGTGACTTGGAATGCTGTAGGCGTGTGGTGGTGAAAGCTGTGACTGGGGTGTTATGTACGAGAGTGGTGGTGAGCTGTGACTGGGAGTTTTGTGAGCGAGTGGTGGTGAGAGCTGTGACTGGGGAGTGCTGTGGGCAGTGGTGATCAGAGATGTGACTGGGGAGTGTTGTAGGCAGAATGGTGAGCTGTGAGCTGGGAGTGTTGTAGGCGATTGGTGGTGAGAGCTGTGACTAGGAGTGTTGTAGGCGAGAGGTGGTGAGCTGTGACTGGGAGTGTTGTGAGCGAGTGCTGGTGAGAGCTGTGACTAAGTGCTGTGGGCAAGTGGTGGTCAGAGATGTGACTGGGAGAGTTGTAGGCAGATGGTGGTTAGAGATGTGACTAGGACTGTTGTGAGAGTGGTGGTCAGAGCTGTGACTAGGTGTGAAGCAAGTGGTCAGAGCTGTGACTGGGAGTTTGTTGGCGAGCAGTGGTGAGAGTTGTGACTGAGTGTAGTAGGCGAGTGGTTGTGAGCAGTGACTGGGATTGTTGTAGGCAGTGGTGGTGAGGCTCTGACTAGAGGTGTTGTGGGCGAGTGGTGGTGAGACTTGTGACTACAGGAGTGTTGGCAGTGGTGGTGAGAGCTGTGATTGGGAGTGTTGTAGGCAGGGGTGGTGGTGAGGAGGTGTGAGCTGGGAGTGTGGAGGCGAGAGTGCTGGTGAGAGCTGTGAGCTAAGGAGTGTGGCAGTGGTGGTGAGAGCTGTGACTAGGAGTGTTGTGAGCGAGGTGGTGGTGAGAGCAACGACTAGAAGTGTTGTGAAGCGAGAGGTGGTAGAGCTGTGACTAGGAGTGTTGTGTGAAGCGAGTGGTGGTGAGAGCTGTGACTTGGAGTTTTGTGGCGAGGTGGTGGTGAGACTTGTGACTAGGAGTGTTGTAGAGCGAAGTGGTGGTGAGAGCTGTGATTGGAGGTGTTGTAGGCGAGTGGTGGTGAGAGCTGTGACTGGGAGTGTTGGGGCGAGTGCTGGTGAGGCTGTGACTAAGAGTGTTGTAAGCGAGGTGGTGGTGAGAGCTGTGGCTAGGAGTGTTGTAGGCAGTGGTTGTGAGCAATGACTGGGAGTGTTGTAGGCGAGAGGGTGTAACAGCTGTGAGCTAGGAGTGTTGTGGGCAGATGGTGGTGGCGCAGTGACTGGGACTGTTGTGGGCAGGTGGTGGTGAGGGGCTGTGACTGGGAGTGTTGTGGGCAGTGGTGGTGAGAGCTGTGAGCTGCAGGTGTTGTAGGCAGAGTGGTGGTGAGCTGGGGTGCTGTAAGCAGTGGTGGTCAGAGATGTGACTCAGAGTTGTGGGCAGTGGTGGTGAGAGCTGTGAGCTGGGAGTGCCGTAGGCAGGTGGTGGTGAGCTGTGACTAGGTGTTGTGGGCGAGTGGTGGTGAGGCTGTGACTGGGGTGCTGTAGGTGAGTGGTGGTCAGAGCTGTGACTGGGAGTTTTGTGAGTGGTGGTGAGGCTGGCTGGGAGTGCTGTGGCGAGGTGGTGAGTGAGCTGTGACTGGGATTGTGTAAGCCAGTGGTGGTGAGAGCTGAGACTGGGAGTGTGTGAGGTGAGAGCTGTGACTCAGTGTGGCGATTGGTGGTGAGAGCTGTGACTGGGAGTGAAAGGCAGGTGCTGGTGAGAGACGTGACTGGGAGCGTTGAGCCGAGTGTTGGTGAGAGCCGTGACTGGGAGTGTTGTGGGCGAGGTGGTAGTGAGGCTGTGAGCTGGGTGTTGTGGCGAGTGGTGATGAGAGCTGTGACTGGGAGTTTGGGCGATTGGTGGTGAGGCTGTGACTGGGAGTGTTGAAGGCGGGTGGTGGTGAGGTGAGACGGGCGTTGAAGGCAGGTTGTGGTGAGCCGTGACTGGGAGTGTTGTGGGCAGGTGGTGGTGAGCTGTTGTGAGTGGTGAGAGCTGTGACTGGGGAGTTTGTAGGCGATTGGTGGTGAGAGCTGTGACTGGAGTGAAGGCGGGTGGTGGTGAGAACGTGACTAGGAGCGTTGAAGGGCGAGTTGTGGTGAGAGCCGTGACTGGGGTGTTGTAGGCGAGTGGTGGTGAGAGCTGTGACTAGGAGTGTTGTAGGCAAGTGGTGGTCAGAGATGTGACTGGGAGAGTTGTAGGCGTGTGTGGTGGTCAGAGATGTGACTGGGAGTGTTGTAAGAGAGTGGTGGTCATAGCTGTGACTAGGAAGTGCAGTATGCTAGTGTTGGTCAGAGCTGTGACTGAGAGTGTTGTGAAGGTGGTGGTGAGAGGTTTGACTGTGGTGTTGTAGGCGAGAGGTGGTGAGATCTGTGACTGGGGTGTTGTGGGCAGAGTGCTGGTGAGCTGTGACTTGGAGTGCTGTAGGCAAGAGGTGGACAGAGCTGTGACTGGGAGTTTGGTGAGTAGTGGTGAGGAGTTGTGACTGGGAGTGTAATGAAGCAGGTGGTGGTGAGAGCAGTGACTGGGATTGTTGTGGGCAGATGGTGGTGAGGCTCTTACTAGGAATGTTGTGGGCAGTGGTGGTGAGAGCTGTCAGGTTAGGTGTTGTGGGCGAGGTGGTGGTGAGGAGGTGTGACTGGGAGTGTTGTGGGCAGGTGCTGGTGAGAGCTGTGAGCTAGAGTGTTGTAAGCAGTGGTGGTGAGGCTGTGACTATGAGTGTGGGCGAGGTGGTGGTGGGGCAACGACTGGGAGTGTTGTGGGCAGAGGTGGTGAGAGCTGTGACCAGGTGTTGTAGGCAGGTGGTGGTGAGCTGTGTGTAGGTGAGTGTTGGTGAAACCGTTACTGGCAGTGTGTGGTGGTGAAATTAAGTGTAGGCAGGTGTTGAGAGCTGTGACAGGTAGGCAGAGTGGGAGGATTGGGCAGAGATGGGAGTGTGAGTGTGGGCTGTGGAATTATAGTAGGGCAGTGGCGGTGAGCTGTGAATGGGGAGGTGTTGGGCGAGTGCTGGTGAGGCTGTGACTAAGAGTGTGTGTGGGCGGAGTCGTGGTGAGAGCTGTGAGCTAGGGGTGTTGTGGGCGAGTGGTGGTGAGAGCTGGCGCAGGGTGTGTGGTAGGCAGGAGGGTGGTGAGAGGTGTGACAGGGAGTGTTGTAGGCAGGTTGTGGTGAGAGCTGTGACTAGGGTGTTGTGGGCAGGTGGTGGTGAGAGACTTGAGCTGGGAGTGTTGTAGGCAGAGTGGTGGTGAGGCTGTGATTGGAAGTGTTGTAGGCAGTGGTGGAGAGCAACGACTGGGGAGTGTTGTAAGCGAGTGCTGGTGAGAGCTGTGACTAAGGTGTGCAGAGTGGTGGTGAGCTGTGACTAGGAGGGTTGTGGGCAGGTGGTGGTGAGAGCAACGACTGGGAGTGTTGTAGGCGAGAGGTGGTAACAGCTGTGACTAGGAGTGTTGTGGCGGATGGTGGTGAGGCAGTGACTGGGATGTTGTAGGCAGGAGTGGTGGTGAGGGGTGACTGGGAGTGTTGTAGACAGGTGGTGGTGAGAGCTGTGACTGAGAGTGTTGTGGAGGCGAGTGGTGGTGAGCGCTGTGAGCTGGGGAGTGCTCTGGCAGTGGTGGTCAGATGTGACTCAGAGAGTTGTGAGGCAGTGGTGGTGAGAGCTGTGACTGGGAGTGCGTGGGCAGTGGTGGTGAGCTGTGACTAGGATGTTGTGGAGCAGTGGTGGTGAGAGCTGTGACTAGGAGCTTGGTGAGTGGTGGTCAAGCTGACTGAGGAGTTTGTTGGCAGGTGGTGGTGGGCAGCTGTGATGGTGTGGTGGCGGGTGGTGAGTGAGAGCTGTGACTGGGATTGTTGTAAGCCAGTGGTGGTGAGCTGAGACTGGGGTGTTGTAGGCAGGTTGTGGTGAGAGCTGTGACTGGGAGTGTTGTAGGCAGTGGTGGTGAGCTGTGACTGGGATTGTTGTAGGCGAGTGGTGGTGAGAGCTGTGACTGTTGTAGGCGAGAGTGGTGATGAGAGCTGTGACTGGGAGTGTTGTGGACGAGTGGTGGTGAGAGCTGTGACTAGGAGTGCTGTAAGGCAAGTGGTGGTCAGAGATGTGACTGGGAGAGTTGTAGGCGTGTGGTGGTCAGAATGTGACTGGGAGTGTTGTAAAGAGTGGTGGTCATAGCTGTGACTAGGAATGCAGTATGCTAGTGTTGGTCAGAGCTGTGACTGAGAGTGTTGTTGGCGAGTGGTGGTGAGAGGGGTTTGACTGTGAGGGTGTGCTGAGCGAGAGTGGCAGTGAGGAGCAGTGACTGGGATTGTTGGTGGCAGTGGTGGTGAGAGCTGTGACTGGGGTGTTGTAGGCAGGGTGGTGGTGAGAGCTGTGACTGAGAGTGTTGTAGGCAGAGTGGTGGTGAGCGCTGGGCTGGGAGTGCTGTGCGAGTGGTGGTCAGAGATGTGACTGGGAGTTGTGGGCAGTGGTGGTGAGAGCTGTGACTAGGTATTTGTGGAGCAGGTGGTGGTGAGAGCTGTGACTGGGAGTGTTGTAGGCAGGTGGTGGTGAGGCTGTGACTGGGAGTCTTGTAGGCAGTGGTGATGAGGCTGTGACTGGGAGTGTTGGGAGGTGGTTGTGAGGCTGTGACTGGGGGTGTTGTGGGCGAGTGGTGAGTGAGAGCTGTGACTGGGATTGTTGTAGGCCATAGGTGGTGAGAGCTGAGACTGGGTGTTGTGGGCGAGTGGTGGTGAGAGCTGTGACTGGGAGTGTTGTAGGCAGGTGGTGGTGAGAGCTGGAGTGTGTGTGGGCGATGGGTGGTGAGAGCTGTGTGTGGTGAGAGCCATGTTTGTACGTGTGTGGTGAAGTGAGCTGGCAGGCTAAAGTATTGTGGGCAGTGCTGGGTGAGGCTGTGACTAAGTGTTGTGGGCAGTGGTGGTGAGGCTGTGACTGGAGGTGTTGTGGGGCGGTGGTGGTGAGAGCTGTGAGCTGGGAGTGTTGTGGGCGAGGTGCTGGTGAGAGCTGTGACTAAGAGTGTGTGGGCAGGTGGTGGTGAGGCTGGGCTGGAGTGTTGTGGTGGTGGTGAGAGCTGCGACTGGGAGTGTGGGCAGAGGTGGTGAGAGGGTGTGACTGGGTGTTGTGGGCGAGGTGGTGGTGAGAGCTGTGACTAGGGGTTTGTGGGCGAGGTGGTGGTGAGGCTGTGACTGGGAGTGCTGTGGGCAGTGGTGGTGAGGCTGTGACTAGGGTGTTGCAGGCGAGAGGTGGTGAGGCAGGCTGGGGAGTGTTGTGAGCGAGTGCTGGTGAGAACTGTAGCTAAGGTGCAGTGGGCAGTGATGGTCAGAGATTTGACTGGGAGGTTGTGGGCAGATGGTGGTGAGATGTGAGCTAGAGTGTTGTGGCGAGGTGGTGGTGAGCTGTGACTAGGAGTGTTGTGTAGTGGTGGTGAGAGCAACGACTGGGATTGTTGTGGGCGAGAGGTGGTGAGAGCTGTGACTAGGAGTGTTGTGGGCGAGTGGTGGTGAGCGCTGTGACTGGAGGTGCTGTAAGCAGTGGTGGTCAGAGATGACTGGGAGTTGTAGGCAGTGGTGGTGAGAGCTGTGACTAGGATTGTTGTAGGCAGTGGTGGTGAGGCTGTGACTGGGAGTGTTGTAGGCGAGTGGTGGTGAGAGCTGAGCTGGGAGTCTTGTGGGCGGGTGGTGATGAGGCTGTGACTGGGGTGTTGGAGCAGAGGTGGTTTAGTGAGCTAGCAGGCTGGGGTGTTGTGGGCGAGTGGTAGTGAGAGCTGTGACTGGGATTGTTGTGGGCCATAGGTGGTGAGAGCTGAGACTGGGGAGTGTTGTAGGCAGGTGGTGGTGAGGCTGTGATGGGAGTGTTGTAGGCAGAGTGGTGGTGAGCTGCGACTGGGAGTGTTGTAGGCGATAGGTGGTGAGAGCTGTGACTGAGTGTTGTAGGCAGTGGTGGTGAGCCGTGACTGGGAGTGTTGTACACGTGGTGGTGAGCTGTGAGCTAAGTGTGTAGGCGAGTGCTGGTGAGCTGTGACTAAGGTATTGTGGGCGAGTGGTGGTGAGGCTGTGAGCTGGCTGGGGTGTTGGAGGCAGGTGGTGGTGAGAGCTGTGACTGGGGTGTTGTGAGGCAGAGTGCTGGTGAGGCTGTGACTAAGAGTGTGTGGGCAGTGGTGGTGAAGCTGTGGAAGGTGTTGTAGGCAGGTGGTGGTGAGAGCTGCGACTGTGTGTGGAGTGCAGCAGAGGTGGTGAGAGAGTGTGACTGGGAGTGTTGTGAGCAGTGGTGGTGAGAGCTGTACTAGGTTTGTAGGCAGTGGTGGTGAGCTGTGAGCTGGGGAGTGCTGTGGCGAGGTGATGGTGAGAGCTGTGAGCTAGGAGTGTTGCAGGCGAGGAGGTGGTGAGAGCAGTGCTGGGGTGTTGTGGGCGAGTGCTGGTGAGAACTGTGACTAAGAGTGCTGTGGGCAAGTGATGGTCAGAGATTTGACTGGGAGAGTTGTAGGCGAATGGTGGTGAGAGATGTGATAGAGTGTTGTGGCGAGTGGTGGTGAGAGCTGTGAGCTGGGAGTGTTGTAGCCAGGTGGTGGTGAGAGCAACGACTGGGATTGTGGCGAGAGAGGTGTGGAGCTGTGACTAGGTGTTGTAGGCAGGTGGTGGTGAGAGCAGTGACTGGGAGTGTAGGCGAGTGTTGGTGAGAGTAGTTACTGTAGCAGGCAGTGGTGGTGAGAGCTGTGACTGGGGATGTTGTGCAAGGTGCTGGTGAGCACTGTGATAAGAAATGTGGGCGAGTCGTGGTGAGAGCTGTGACTAGGGTGTTGTAGGCAGTGGTGCTGAGAGCTGCGACTGGGTGTGGTAGGCGAGAGGTGGTGAGAGGTGTGACTGGGTGTTGTAGGCGAGTGGTGGTGAGAGCTGTGACTGAGGTGTTGTAGACAGGTGGTGGTGAGCGCTGTGACTGGGAGTGCTGTGGCAGTGGTGGTCAGAGATGTGACTCAGAGAGTTGTGGCGAGTGGTGGTGAGAGCTGTGATTGCTGGGAGGTTGTAGGCAGTGGTGGTGAGAGCTGTGACTGGGTGTTGTAGGCAGAGTGCTGGTGAGAGCTGTGACTAAGAGTGTTTAGTGAGTGGTGGTGAGAGCTGTGACTAGAGTGTTGTGAGCAGGCAGTGGTGAGAGCACTGACTGGGAGTGTTGTAGGCAGAGGTGGTAACAGCTGTGACTAGGAGTGTTGTAGGCAGATGGTGGTGAGAGCAGTGACTGGGATTGTTGTAGGCAGAGTGGTGGTGAGGGCTGTGACTGGGAGTGTTGTAGGCGAGTGGTGGTGAGCTGTGACTATGTTGTAGGAGAGTGGTGGTGGCTGTGAGCTGGGAGTGTGTAGGCAGAGTGGTGGTGAGAGCTGCGACTGGGAGTGTTGTAGGCAATGGGTGGTGAGAGCTGTGACTGGGAGTGTTGTAGGCAGAGTGGTGGTGAGCCATGACTGGGAGTGTGACGTGTGGTAGTGAGCTGTGACTAAAGTGTTAAGCGAGTGCTGGTGAGCTGTGACTAAACATGTGTGAGCAGTGGTGGTGAGGCTGTGACTGGGGAGTGTTGTAGGCAGGTGGTGGTGAGGCTGTGAGCTGGGGTGTTGTAGGCAGAGTGCTGGTGAGAGCTGTGAGCAAGAGTGTGTGGGCAGGTGGTGGTGAGGCTGGGCTATGGTGTTGTAGGCAGTGGTGGTGAGAGCTGCGACTGGGAGTGTGTGTGAGAGGTGAGAGGTGTGACTGGGGAGTGTTGTAGGCAGAGTGGTGGTGAGAGCTGTGATAGGTTTGTAGGCGAGTGGTGGTGAGAGCTGTGACTGGGAGTGCTGTAGGCGAGTGATGGTGAGAGCTGTGAGCTAGTGTTGCAGGCGAGAGGTGGTGAGAGCTGTGACTGGGAGTGTTGTGGCGAGTGCTGGTGAGAACTGTGAGGCTAAGGTGCTGTGGGCAAGTGATGGTCAGAGACTGACTGGGAGAGAGTTGGAGGCGAATGGTGGTGAGAGATGTGACTAGAGTGTTGTGAAGCGAGTGGTGGTGAGAGCTGTGACTAGGAGTGTTGTGGCAGTGGTGGGTGAGAGCAACGACTGGGATTGTGTGTAGGCGAGAGGTGGTAGAGCTGTGACTAGGGTGTTGTAGGCAGTGGTGGTGAGAGCAGTGACTGGGATTGTTGTGGGCAGTGGTGGTGAGGGCTGGCTGGCAGGAGTGTTGTGGCAAGTGGTGGTGAGAGCTGTGACTGAGGAGTGTTGTAGGCAGATGGTGGTGAGCGCTGAGACTGGGAGGTGCTGTGGCCAGTGGTGGTCAGAGATGTGACTCAGGGGTTGTGGGCAGGTGGTGGTGAGAGCTGTTGCTGGGAGTGCCGTGGGCGAGTGGTGGTGAGGCTGTGGGGTGTTGTAGGCGAGTGGTGGTGAGAGCTGTGAGTGCTGTGGGTGGTGGTGGTGAGAGCTGTGACTGTGGTGGGATTGGCGAGTGGTGGTGAGGCTGTGACTGGGAGTGTTGTGTGGGTGGTGGTGGTGAGAGCTGTGAATGGGAGTGTTGTAGGCAGAGTGGTGGTGAGAGCCGTGGCTAGGATGTGCGTGTGGTGAGTGAGAGCGTGAGCTTGGAAGGCTATAGGCGTGGTGGTGAGGCTGTGTCTGGGAGTGTTGTAGGCAGGTGGTGGTGAGGCTGTGGGCTGTGTGAGTGTGGTAGGCAGTGGTGTGGTGAGGCTGTGACTGGGGTGTTGTGGGTGGAGTGGTGGTGAGAGGTCTGACTGGGGGTGGCAGGCAGGTGGTTGGTGAGGCTGTGGGAGTGCTGTAGGTGAGTGTGTGGTCAGAGCTGTGACTGGGGAGTTGGCTAGCAGTGGGTGGGGAGCTGTGACTGTGAGGTGAGGCAGTGGCGAGAGCAGTGACTCAGATTGTCGTGAGTGGTGGTGAGAGCCGTGAGTGGTGGTGGAAGTTTGCAGAGTGGTGGTGAGCTGTGACTGGGAGTTTGGCGAGTGGTGGTGAGAGCTGTGTGACTAAGAGTGTTGCAGGAGAGTGGTGGTGAGCTGTGACTGGGAGTAGTGGAGGCGAGAGTGCTGGTGAGAGCTGTGCTGGGAGTGTTGTAGCCAGGTGGTGGTGAGAGCAACGACTGGGATTGTTGTGAGCAGAGGTGGTAGAGCTGTGACTAGGGTGTTGTGGCGGTGGTGGTGAGAGCAGTGACTGGGATTGTTGTAGGCAGAGTGGTGGGTGAGGGCTGTAGGCTGGGAGTGTTGTAGGCGGAGTGTTGGTGAGAGCCGTTACTGCAGTGTTGTGGCGAGTGGTGGTGAGAGCTGTGACTGGGGGGTGTTGTAGGCGAGTGCTGGTGAGGCACTGTGAAAGTGTGTGAGCCGAGTCGTGGTGAGAGCTGTGACTAGGAGTGTTGGCAGTGGTGCTGAGAGCTGCGACTGGGGTGTGTGAAGCAGAGGTGGTGAGAGGTGTGACTGGGAGTGTTGTAGGCGAGTGGGTGGTGAGGGCTGTGACTGGGAGTGTTGTAGGCAGGTGGTGGTGAGAGCTGTGACTGAGGTGTTGTGGACGAGTGGTGGTGAGCGCTGTGACTGGGTGCCATGGCAGTGGTGGTCAGATGTGACTCAGAGAGTTGGCGAGTGGTGGTGAGCTGTGATTGGAGGTGTTGTAGGCGAGTGGTGGTGAGAGCTGTGACTAGGAGTGTTGTAGGCGAGTGCTGGTGAGCTGTGACTAAGAGTGTTGCAGGTGGTGGTGAGGCTGTGAGCTAGGGTGTTGTGGGCAGGCGTGAGAACGACTGGGGTGTTGTGGGCAAGGTGGTAACAGCTGTGAGCTAGGAGTGTTGTAGGCGGATGGTGGTGAGAGCAGTGACTGGGATTGTTGTAGGCAGTGGTGGTGGGGGGCTGTGAGCTGGGAGTGTTGTAGGCAGGTGGTGGTGAGCTGTGAGCTGAGGTGTTGTGGGCAGTGGTGGTGAGCTGAGACTGGGGAATGGTGTGGCCAGGGGAGTGGTGGTGGGGCCTGCCTGGGAGTGTTGTGGGCAGTGTGGAGCTGTGACTGAGTGTTGTGGGCAGTGGTGGTGGGCTTGACTAGAGTGTTGTAGGCAGGTGGTGGGTGGCTGTGCTGGGTGCAGTGAGGCGGGAGGTGGTGAGAGGTGTGACTGCTGGGAGTTGTAGGCGGTGGTGGTGAGAGCTGTGACTGGGAGTGTTGTGGGCAGTGGTGGTGGGCTCATGAGTAGGGTGTGTGGGCAGTGGTGGTTGAGGCAGCAGATGGGTTTGCTCAGGCAGTGGTGGTGAGGCTGTGACTGGGAGTGTTGTGTAGGCAGGAGTGGTGGGTGAGCTGTGACTGGGGTGTTGGGCGAGTGGTGGTGAGGCTGTGACTGGGGTGTGGTGAGGTGGTGGTAGGAGCTGTGACTGGAGTGTGGGCAGTGCTGGTGGGGACTGTGGGCTAGGTTGTTTGTGGCAGGTGGTGGTGGGGCTGTGACTGGGAGTGTTGTAGAGCGAGTGGTGGTGAGGCTGTGACTGGGAGTGTTGTAGGCAGAGTTGTTGTGAGAGCTGTGACTGGGAGTGTTGTAGGCAGTGGTGGTGAGAGCTGTGACTGGGATTGTGTGGCCCGGTGGTGGTGAGAGCCAGGACTGGGGTGTTGTAGGCGTGTGGTGGTGAGGCTGTGACTGGGAGTGTTGTAGGCGAGTGGTGGTGAGAGCTGTGGACTGGGAGTGTTGTAGGCAGAGTGGTGGTGAGAGCTGTGACTGAGTGTTGTAGGCGGTGGTGGTGAGGCTGTGATGGGGTGTTGTGGGCGAGAGTGGTGGTGAGAGCTGTGACTGGGAGTGTGTGGGCGAGGTGGTGAGAGCTGTGACTGGGAGTGTTGTGTAGGCGGAAGGTGGTGGTGAGGCCGTGACTGGGAGTGTTGTAGGCGAGTGGTGGTGAGGAGCTGTGGCTTGGAGTTCTGTGGGCGATGTGGTGGTGAGGCTGTGTCTGGGGTGTTGTGGGCAGGTGGTGGTGAGGCTGTGACTGGGGAGGTTGTAGGCGAGTGGTGGTGAGAGCTGTGACTGGGAGTGCTGTGGGGCGGGTGGTGGTGAGAGCTGTGACTAGGGTGTTGTGGGCGACTGGTGGTGAGAGGGTCTGACTGCAAGTGTTGTGGCGTGAGTTGTTGAGAGCTGTGACTAGGTGCTGTGGGTGAGTGGTGGTCAGAGCTGTGACGAGTGTTGTTGGCGAGTGGTGGTGAGGAGCTGTGACTGTGAGTGTAGTGGGCAGTGTGGAGCCAGTGGATGGGATTGTGTGGGCAGTGGTGGTGAGGCTGTGAGTGTTGTAGGAGGCAGTGGTGGTGAGGAGCTGTGACTGGGGAGTACTGAAGGCAGTGGTGGTGGGTGCCGTGACTGGGGTGTTGTGGGCAGTGCTGGTGAGAGCTGTGGCTAGAGTTTTGTTGGCAGTGGTGGTGAGAGGCTGTGACTGGGAGTGTTGCAGGCAGTGGTGGTGAGCTGTGAGCTGGGGTGTTGTGGGCAGAGTGGTGGGTGAGCTGTGAGCTGGGGAGTGTTGTGGGCGAGTGGTGAGGAGAGCTGTGACTGGGAGTGTTGTGGGCGGTGGTGGTGAGAGCTGTGACTGGGTTGTTGTAGGCGAGTGGTGGTGAGAGCTGTGACTGGGGTTTGTGGGCGAGGTGGTGGGTGAGGCTGTGACTGGGAGTGTTGTAGGCGAGTGGTGGTGAGAGCTGTGACTGCAGTGTTGTGTCAGTGGTGGTGAGGCTGTGACTGGGAGTGTTGTGGCGTGGTGGTGAGGCTGGGCTAAGGTGTGTGGGCAGTGGTGGTGAGGCTGGCAGCTGGTGGTGAGGGTGGCTTGGGTCAGAGTTGTGGTGTTTGGAGGGGTGGTGGGTGGGTGGTGGGTGGATGGGGTGTGGGGGTGGTGGCTGTAAGGAGTGGCAGTGGTGGTGAGAGTTGTGACTAGAGGTGTGTGGCCAGTGGTGGTGGAGACGTGACTGGTTGTGGCAGTGTTGGTGAGCTGTGACTGGGGTGTTGTAGGCAGTGGTGGTGAGGAGTGTGTGGCGTGGTGGTGAGAGCTGTGACTAGGGTGTTATGTAGTGGTGGGTGAGAGCTGTGATGGGAGTGTTGTAGGCAGTGGTGGTGAGAGCTGATTCATGAAAGAGTGTTGTAGGCAGTGGTGGTGAGAGCTGGTGGGAGTGTGTAGGCAGAGTGGTGAGACTGTGACTCAGGAGTGTTGTGGGCGGTGGTGGTGAGGCTGTGACTGGGGTGTTGTAGGCAGTGGTGGTGAGGCTGGCGACTAAGAGTGTTGGAGGCAGTGGTGGTGAGGCAGCTTGACTGGGTGTTGTGGGCAAGTGGTGAGTGAGAATGTGACTACTGGGAGTGTTGTGAAGGTGGTGGTCAGAGATGTGGGAGTGTTGTAGGAGAGTGGTGGTGAGCTGTGACTAGGGGTGTTGTAGGCTAGTGGTGGTGAGAGCTGTGGCTGAGGGAGTGTTGTAGGCGAGTGGTGGTGAGGAAGTGTTGTAGGCAGGCTGTTGAGGCTGTGACTAAAAGTGTTGTAGGCAGAGTGTTGGTGAAGCTGTGAGGTGGGAGTGTTGTGGGCAGTGGTGGTGAGACTGCGACTGGAGTGTTGTAAGCAGATGTGGTGAGGCTGTGACTGCGGAGTGTTGTAGGCAGTGGGTGGTGAGGCTGTGAGCTAGGTGTTGGCCAGGCAGTGGTGGTGAGCGCTGTGACAGGAGTGCTGTAAGCAGTGGTGGTCAGAGATGTGACTCAGGATTGTGGTGGTGGGGAGCTGGGGTGGTGAGTGGTAGTGGTGGGTTGGGGCAGGCTGGGAGTGCTGTAGGCAGTGGTGGTGAGAGCTGGCGACTGCAGGAGGTTGTAGGCGAGGTTGTGGTGAGGATCTGACCCGACGGTGGCTGGCAGGCGGTGAGGTGGTGAGGAGCTGGCTGTGACTGGGGTGCTGTGGGTGAGTGGTGAGGTCAGAGGCTGTGACTAGCAGAGAGTTTGTTGTGGCAGTGGTGTGAGGTGAGCACTGTGACATGGAGTGTGGCAGGTGGTGAGTGAGGTGTGGCTGGGATTGTTGTAAGCCAGTGGTGGTGAGAGCTGGGACTGGGAGTGTGTAGGCAGAGTGTGTGAGAGCTGTGAAGCTAGAGTCAGGCAGGTGGTGAGGTGAGAGCTGTCGATTGAGGTGAGAGCTGTTGGTGGTGTGAGACTGGGAGCTGTGGGCTGGAGGCAGGAGGTGGTGATGAGAGCTGTGAGCTAAGGAGTGTGAAGCAGTGGTGGTGAGCTGTGACTGGAGTGCAGCAGAGCAGTGGTGGTCAGAGATGTGAGCTACTGGGAGAGTTATGTGGAAGCGTGTGGTGGTGAGACTTGGCTAGGTGTGTTGTTGTGAGGTGGTGGTGAGAGCTGTGACTACAAGTGCTGTGAGCTAGTGTTGGTCAGAGCTGTGAGCTGAGAGTGTTGTTGGCAGAGTGGTGGTGAGAGCTGACTGTATGAGTGTGAGCTGTTAGGCAGAGTGGCAGTGAGAGCAGTGACTGGGATGGTGGCAGAGTGGTCAGTGAGACCTGTGACTGGGAGTGTTAGCCAGTGGTGGTGAGAATGTGACCCAAAGAGAGTGTTGTGGCGAGTGGTGGTGGCGCTGTGACTGGGAGTGCTGTGGCAGTGGTGGTCAGAGATGTGGCTGAGAGTTGTGAAGCGAGTGGTGTGGGGTGAGAGCTGTGACTGCAGGGTGCCATGGGCGGTGGTGGTGAGCTGGGCTAGGGTGTTGTAGGCAGTGGTGGTGAGGCTGTGTTGTAGGCAGGTGGTGGTGAGGCTGTGAGTGCAGGTGTGTGAGTGGTGCTGAGGCTGTGACTGTAGAGAGTGTTGTGGCGTGGTGGTGAGCTGTGACTATGAGAGGTGTAAGCTGGCTGTGGAGCTGGGAGGTGCTGTGGCAGTGGTGGTGAGGCTGTGAGCTAGGAGTGTTGCAGGCAGTGGTGGTGAGCTGCGACTGGGGTGTGGTGAGCGAGGTGGTGAGAGGTGCTGAGCTGGGGTGTGGGGCGGGGTGGTGAGAGCTGTGACTGGGAGTTTGTGGCCAGTGGTGGTGAGGAGCCGTGACTGCTTGAGGTGCTGTGGGCAGGTGGTGGTGAGAGCAGTGACTGGGAGTGTTGTACACGTGTGTGCCAGGCTGTGACTTGGAATGCTGTAGAGGCGTGTGGTGGTGAAAGCTGTGACTGGGGATTATGTAGGCAGGTGGTGGTGAAACTGTGACTAGGGTTTGTAGGCGAGGTGGTGGTGAGGCTGTGACTGGGAGTGCTGTGGGCGAGTGGTGATCAGAGATGTGATGACTGGGAGTGTTGTAGGCAGATGGTGATGAGAGCTGTGACTGGGAGTGTTGTAGGCGGTGGTGGTGAGAGCTGGCCTAGGGTGTTGTGGGCGAGGTGGTGAGAGCTGTGAGCTGCCTGCAGGGTGTTGTGGCGAGGTGCTGGGGCTGTGAGGCTGGGTGCTGTGAGCAGTGAGGTGGTCAGAGATGTGACTGGGAGAGTTGTGAGCAGGTGGTGGGATTAGAGATGTGACTAGGACTGTTGTAAGAGTGGTGGTCAGAGCTGTGACTAGGAGTGCTGTAAGAGCAAGTGGTGGTCAAACTGTGACTAGGAGGAGTTTGTTGGCGGAAACAGTGGTGAGAGTTGTGAGCTGGGAGTGTAGTAGAGCGAGTGGTTGTGAGAGCAGTGAGCCTGGGATTGTTGTAGGCCGAGGTGGTGGTGAGCTCGACTAGGAGTGTTGTGGGCAGGTGGTGGTGAGACTTGTGAGCTGGGAGTGTTGGCAGAGCGAGGTGGTGGTGAGAGCTGGGTCTGCAGGGAGTGTTGTGAGCAGGTGGTGGTGAGAGGTGTGACTGGGGAGTGTTGTAGGCAGAGTGCTGTGGGTGAGAGCTGTGACTAAGAGTGTTGTAAAGCAGTGGTGGTGAGCTGTGACTTCTGCAGAGGTGGTGTAGGCAGTGGTGGTGAAACAACAAAGTGTTGGAGGTGTGTGACTGAGTGGTGTGAGTGGTGTGGTGGTGAGGTAGGAGTGTTATGGGCTGAGTGGTGAAAGGTGAGAGCTGCTGGTGTGTGAGAGCTGGTTACAGCCAGCCTGGGAGTGTTGTAGGCGAGGTGGTAACAGCTGTGACTAGGAGATGTTGTAGGCCAGATGGTGTGAGCGCAGTGGTGGGACTGTTGTGGGCAGGAGTGGTGGTGAGGGGCTGTGACTGGGAGTGTTGTATGGGCAGGTGGTGGTGGGAAGGCTGTGAGCTGCAGAGTGTTGTAGGCGGAAGTGGTGGTGGGCGCTGGGAGTGGTCAGAGGATTGTAGGCAGTGGTGTGGGCAGGTGTGGGAGTGGTGTGAGCTACCTACAAGGTGCTGTAGGTGAGTGGTGGTCAGAGCTGTGACTAGGGGTTGGTGGCGAGTAGTGGTGGCGCTGTGACTGCAGGAGTGCTGTAAGCAGGTGGTAGTGAGAGCTGTGACTGCAGTGAGCTGTGTCTGGGAGTGTTGTAGGCGGAGAGGTGATGTGAGAAGCTGTGACTAGGAGGTGTTGTGGGCAGTGTGATTAGAGCTGTGACTGGGGTGCTGTGGGCAGTGGTGGCGAGAGCTGTGACTGGGAGAGTTGTGGAGCGAGTGGTGGTGAGATCTGACTATGGGAGTGTTGGCAGGCAGAGTGGTTAGTGAGCTGTGACTAAGTGCTGTGGGTGAGTGGTGGTCAGAGCTGTGACTGAGGATTTTGTTGGCTGAGAGTAGTGGGTGAGAGCTGGCTGTGAGTGTGTGGGCAGTGTCGAGTGGAGCAGTGACTATGAGATTGTTGTGGGCGAGTGGTGGTGGCTGTGATGCTGGGAGTGTTGAGAGGTGAGTGGTGGTGAGCCGTGACTGGGAGTACTGAAGGCGAGGTGGTGGTGAGAGCCGTGACTCTGAGGGTGTTGTGAGCAGAGTGCTGGTGAGGTTGTGACTAAGAGTGTTGCAGGCAGGTGGTGGTGAGAGCTGTGGCTACTAGGATTGTTGTGGGCAGTGGTGGTGAGCTGTGACTGGGAGTGTTGGAGGCAGGTGGTGGTGAGAGCTGTGACTGGGGAGTCTTGTGGGCAGATGGTGATGAGAGCTGTGACTGGGAGTGTTGTAGCGAGGTGGTGGTGAAGCTGTGACTGAGGGTGTTGTAGGCGAGGGTGCTGGGTGAGGCTGTGTCTAGAGTGTGTGGAGTGAGTGGTGGTGAGGCTGTGACTAGGGAGTGTTGTGGGCGGTGGTGGTGAGGAGCTGCGACTGGGGTGGGTGGTGAGGCGGGGTGGTGAGAGGTGTGAGCTGGGGTGTTGTGGCAGTGGTGGTGAGATCTGTGAGCTTGGAGTGTTGTAGGCGAGTCGTGGTGAGGGCTGTGCCTGGGATTGTTGTAGGCAGTGGTGGTGAGCTGTGAGCTGGGAGGTGTTGTGAGGCAGTGGTGGTGAGAGCTGTGACTGGGAGTCTTGTAGTCAGTGGTGATGTGAGGCTGTGACTGGGAGTGTTGTATGAGTGGGTGGTGGTGAGAGCTGTGAGCGCTGGGAGTGTTGTGGGCGAGTGCTGGTGAGCTGGTCTCTAAGAGTGTGTGGGCAGTGGTGGTGAGGCTGTGACTAGGGTGTTGTGGCGGTGGTGGTGAGGCTCAGCTGCAGGTGTGTAAGGTGGTGAAGGTTTGACTGGGAGTGTTGGCAGTGGTGGTGAGACTTGTGACTAGGGTTTGTGGGCAGGTGGTGGTGAGCCGTGACTGGCAGTGCTGTGGGCAGTGGTGGTGAGAGGCGTGACTGGGAGTGTTGTACACGTGTGGTGGCAGAACTGTGACTTGGAATGCTGTAGGCGTGTGGTGGTGAGAGCTGTGACTGGGAGTTATGTAGGCGAGTGGTGGTGAGAGCTGTGACTGGCAGGTTTTGTAGGCAGTGGTGGTGAGAGCTGTGACTGGGAGTGCTGTAGGGGTGGTGATCAGAGATGTGACTGCTGGGAGAGTTATGGGCGAGTGGTGGTGAGTGCTGTGGTCAGATGCTGTGGGCAGGTGGTGGTGAGAGCTGTGACTAAGTGTTGTAGGCAGAGGTGGTGAGGCTGTGACTAGGAGTGTTGTAGGCGGAGTGTTGGTGAGAACTGTGATACAGGTGCTGTAGGCAAGTGGTGTGGTCAGACCTGTGACTGAGCGTTTGTTGGCGAGTAGTGGTGAGAGTTGTGACTGTGGGTGTGTAGTAGGCGAGTGATGGTGAGAGCATTGACTGCAGGTTGTTGTGGGCGAGTGGTGGTGAGGCTCTGGATAGGAGTGTTGTGGGCAGTGGTGGTGAGACTTGCAGGCTAGAATGTTGTAGGCAGTGGTGGTGAGAGCTGTGATTGCAAGTGTTGTGGAAGAAGGTGGTGAGGTGTGACTAGCAGGGTTTAGGCAGAGTGCTGGTGAGAGCTGTGACTAGAGTGTGTAAACAGGTGGTGGTGAGAGCTGTGACTAAGGGTGTTGTAGGCAGAGTGGTGGTGAGAGCTATGTCTTGGAGTTTGTGGGCGAGGTGTTGGTGAGAGCCGTTGCTGGCAGTGTTGCAGGCAGGTGGTGGTGAGGAGCCATGGTGGGAGTGTTGTGGGTTTGAGGTGTTGAGCTGTGACTTGGAATGCTGTGGGTGAGTGGTGGTGAGAACTGTGACTGGGTGTGTTTGTGGCAGGGAGTGGTGATGAGAGCTGTGACTGGGAATGTTGTGGGCAGTGGTGGTGAGCTGTGACTAGGAGTGCTGTGAGCAAGTGGTGGTCAGAGATGTGACTGGGGAGGTTGTGAGGCAGTGGTGGTCAGAGATGTGACTAGAGTGTTGTGAGAGTGGTGGTCATAGCTGTGACTATGAGTGCAGTATGCAAGTGTTGGTCAGAGCTGTGACTGAGAGTGTGTGTGGCAGTGGTGGTGAGAGGTTTGACTGTGAGTGTGTGGGCGAGTGCCGGTGAGACTGTGACTGGGGTGTGTGAGGCGAGTGCTGGTGAGGCTGTGACCTGGGTGTGGGCGAGTGGTGTGGTGAGGCTGTGACTAGGAGTGTTGTTGTGGGCAGTGGTGGTGAGGCTGCGACTGGGGGTGTGGTGGGCGAGAGGTGGTGAGGGTGTGACTAGGGTGTTGTAGGCGAGGTGGTGGTGAGGCTGTGACTAGGGTGTTGTGGGCAGGTGGTGGTGAGACTTGTGAGCTAGTGTTGTAGGCAGGTGATGGTGAGAGCTGTGATTAGGGTGTTGTGGACGAGTGGTGGCGAGCTGTGGCTGGAAGTGTTGTGGGCGGAGTGCTGGTGAGACCTGTGACTAAGGTTTGTAAGCGAGTGGTGGTGAGAGCTGTGACTAGGATGTGTGGCAGTGGTGGTGAGAGATGTGACTTGGGTTTTGTAGGTGATTGTTGGTGAGAGCCGTTACTGGCAGTGTTGTGGGCAGTGGTGGTGAGGCTGTGATGGGGTGTTGTGGAAGCAAGGTGGTGAGAACTGTGACTTGGAATGCTGTGGGCGAGTGGTGGTGAGCCTTGACCAGGTGTTGTAGGCAGTGGTGGTTAGAGCTGTGACTGTGGGAGTGCTGTGGGCAGTGGTGGTGAGAGCTGTGACTAGGAGAGTTGTAGGCAGTGGTGGTGAGTCTGACTAGGAGTGTTGTAGGCGGTGGTTGGTGAGGCTGTGGGGTCTGTGGGTGAGGTGGTGGTCAGAGCTTTGACTGAGGATTTGTTGGCAGGTTGGTGAGGCTGTAACTGTGAGTGTAGTGGCGAGTGGCGGTAGAGCAGTGACTGTAGATTGCTGTGAGGAGTGGTGGTGGAAGCAGTGACTGGGAGTGTTGAAGGCAGTGGTGGTGAGGCACCGTGAGCTGGGGAGCCAGAGGCGAGTGGTGGTGAGGCCGTGACTAGGGGAGTGTTGGAGGAGTGCTGGTGAGGCTGTGACTAGGAGTGTTGTGGGCAGTGGTGGTGGAGCTGTGACTAGGAGTGTTGTGGTGGTGGTGAGAGCTGCAGCTGGGGTGTGTGGGCGAGGAGGTGGTGAGAGGTTTGACTGGGAGTGTTGTGGCGAGTGGTGGTGAGACTTGTGACCTAGGAGTTTTGTTGGCGAGGTGGTGGTGAGAGCCGTGACTGGCAGTGCTGTGGGCAGTGGTGGTGAGAGGCGTGACTAGGAGTGTTGTACACGTGTGGTGGCGAGAACTGTGACTTGGAATGCTGTAGGCGTGTGGTGGTGAGAGCTGTGACCTGGGAGTTATGTGGGCAGGTGTGGTGGTGAGAGCTGTGACTGGGAGTTTGTGAGGCGAGTGGTGGTGAGAGCTGTGACTGGGAGTGCTGTGAAGAGTGGTGATCAGAATGTGACTGGGAGAGTTATGGGCGAGTGGTGGTGGAGTGCTTGACTGCTGGGAGTGCTGTGGGCAGAGTGGTGGTGAGAGCTGTGACTACCTGAGGGTGTTGGGCGAGAGGTGGTGAGAGCTGTGACTAGGAGTGTTGTAGGCGAGTGTTGGTGAGAACTGGCAGAGCTAAGGTGCTTGAGGCAAGTGGTGGTCAGACCTGTGAGCTAGCGTTTGTTGGCGAGTAGTGGTGAGAGTTGTGACTGGGTGTGTAGTAGGCAGTGATGGTGAGAGCATTGACTGGGATTGTTGTAGGCAGTGGTGGTGAGGCTCTCAATAGGAGTGTGTGGCGAGTGGTGGTGAGACTTGTGACTGGGAATGTTGTAGGTGAGTGGTGGTGAGCTGTGATTGGGAGTGTTGTAGGCGAGTGGTGGTGAGAGGTGTGACTAGGAGTGTTGTAGGCGAGAGTGCTGGTGAGAGCTGTGACTAAGAGTGTTGTAAACAGGTGGTGGTGAGAGCTGTGACTAAGGTGTTGTAGGCAAGTGGTGGTGAGCTTATGACTTGGAGTTTGTAGGCAGAGTGTTGGTGAGCCGTGCTGGCAGTGCAGGCAGTGGTGGTGAAGAGCTGTGGTGGGAGTGTTGTAGAGTTTGAGGTGTTGAGCTGTGACTTGGAATGCTGTAGGTGGTGGTGGTGAACTGTGACTGGGTGTGTTGTAGGCAGTGGTGATGAGAGCTGTGACTGGGAATGTTGTGGGCAGTGGTGGTGAGGCTGTGACTACTGGAGTGCTGTGGGCAAGTGGTGGTCAGAATGTGACTGGGAGAGTTGTGGGCAGTGGTGGTCAGAGATGTGACTAGGAGTGTTGTAGAGAGTGGTGGTCATAGCTGTGACTATGGGTGCAGAATGCAAGTGTTGGTCAGGCTGTGACTAGAGAGTGTTGTTGAAAGTGAGTGGTGGTGAAAGGTTTGACTGTGAGTGTGAGTAGGCAGTGCAGTGAGAACTGTGACTGCAGGGTGTTGTGGCGAGTGCTGGTGAGAGCTGTGACTAAGGTGTGGAGGCAGGTGGTGGTGAGAGCTGTGACTAGGAGTGTTGTGGCGAGTGGTGGTGAGAGCTGCGACTGGCGTGTGGTGAGCGGAGGTGGTGAGAGGTGTGACTAGGAGTGTTGTGGGCGAGGGTGGTGAGGCTGACTATGGGAGTGTTGTGGGCAGTGGTGGTGAGACTTGGGAGGCTGGTAGTGTTGTGGCGAGGTGATGGTGAGCTGTGATTAAGTGTTGTGAGCGAGGTGGTGGCTGTGACTGGAAGTGTTGTAGGCAGAGTGCTGGTGAGACCTGTGACTAGGGTTTTGTGGCGAGTGGTGGTGAGCTGTGACTAGGAGTAGTAGGCAGTGGTGGTGAGATGTCACTTGGAGTTTGTAGGTGATTGTTGGTGAGCCGTTACTGGCAGTGTTGTTGGGCGAGTGGTGGTGAGAGCCGTATTAGAATGTTAGGAAGCTAAGGTGGTGAGACTGTGACTTGGAATGCTGTAGGCAGTGGTGGTGAGCTGTGACCGGGAGTGTTGTAGGCGAGTGGTGGTTAGAGGCTGTGACTGGGAGTGCTGTGGGCGAGTGGTGGTGAGAGCTGTGACTAGGGAGGTTGTAGGCAGGTGGTGGTGAGAGTCTGACTAGTGTTGGGCAGTGGCGAGTGGTAAGGCTGTGAGTCAGGTGCTGTGGGTGGTGGTGGTCAGAGCTTTGACTGAGAGTTTTGTTGGCAAAGTGTTAGTGAGCTGTGACTGTGTGAGGTGTAGTAGGCAGTGGCAGTAAAACAGTGGTGCTGTGAGAGCAATACATCAACTTCTAG
>NW_024747034.1:0-10880 GCF_018991925.1 Homarus americanus
CGCAATCGCTTTACGGGCGATTAACGGCGGCAGGGGGCAATAAAATGATTGGCGCAATCACCTACGGGCAATTAACGGCGAAGGGGGCGATAAGAATGAGTGGCGCAATCACCACGGGCGATTAACGGCAGGAGGCGATAATAACGAGTGGGGCACGCCTCACGGGCAAATCAACGGCGGCAGGGGCTAATAAGAATGAGTGGCGGCAATGCGTACGGGCGATTGACGGCGGAGGGGGGTGATAGAATGAGTGGCAGCCACGGGCATAACCGCGCAGGGGGCGATAATACATGTGGCGGCAATCACCCACGGGCGACTGACGGCAGGGGGTGATAGGAATGAGTGGCAGCTTACGGGCAATTAACCGCGCAGGGGGGGCGATAATAATGTGGCGGCAACGCGTTTCGGGCGATTAACGGCGACAGGGGGCAATAAGATTGAGTGGCGGCAATCGCCTTGGCGGGCGATTAACAGCGCAGGGGGGCGATAAGAATGAGTAGGCAATCGCCTTACGGGCGTATAACGGCGGTAGGAGGGCGATAAAAATGAGTGGTGGCAATCGCTCACGGGCGATTGACGGCGGCAAGGGGGGATCAGAATGAGTGCGGCGGTTTGCCCACGGGCAATTAACAGCGGCAGGGTGGCGATAATAATGAGTGGCGCAATCGCGTTACGGGCGAATTAACGGCGGCAGGGGGCAATAAGAATGAGTGGCGGCAATCGCTTACGGCAATTAATGGCGGCAGGGGGCAATAATAAGTGGTGGCAATCACCACGGTCGATAAACGGAGGCAGGGGGCAAAAGAATGAGTGGCGGCAATCGCCTTACGCGGCGATTAACGGCGGCAGGGGGCGATAAAAATGAGGCGCAACGCCACGGGATTTTAACGGCGCAGTGGGGCGATAAGAATGAGTGCCAGCTGCTTTACGGTAACAGCGGCTGGGGGCGAAATAATGAGTGGCGTAATCGCGTCACGCCGATTAACGGCGGCAGGGGGCAATAAGAATGAGTGGCGGCAACGCCTTACGGCAATTAACGGCGGCAGGGGCAATAAGAATGAGTAGGCAACGCCTTACGGTCGATTAACGGCGGCAGGGGGCGATAAGAATGAGTGGCGTCAATCGCCCACGGGCAATTAACGGCGGCAGGGGGGAAGGAGCATGAATGAGTGGCAAACCGCTGCCACGGCCATTAACGCGCAGAAGGGGGCCAATAAGAATGAGTGGCGGCAACGCCTTACGGGCGATTAACGGGCGCAGGGGGCGATAAGAATGAGTGGTGGCAACCGCGCGTTAATGGAGATTAACGGCGGCAGGGGGGGCAATAAGAATGAGTGTCGGCAATCGCGTTACGGGCGATAACGGCGGCAGGGGGGGCGATAAAATGAGTGGCGACATTACTACGGGTGATTAACGGCGTAGGGGGGCAATAAGAATGAGTGGCGGTAACGCCTAACGGTCGATTAACGGAGGCAGGGGGGCACAAGATGGTGGTGGCAACGCTTACGGGCGATTAACGGCGGCAGGGGAGCAATAAGAATGAGTGGCGCAACGCTTTACGGCGATAACGGTGCAGGGGGCGATATAAATGAGTGGCGGCAATCACTTACGGGAGATTAACGGCGGTAAGGGGCGATCAGAATGAGTGGCGGCCGCCTTACGGGCGATTAACGGTGCTTAGGGGCAATAAGAATGAGTGGCGGGCAACGCTAACGGTCGACAACGGAGGCATAGGGGCAATAAGAAGGAATGAGCAATCGCCTTACGGGCTATAAACGGCAGGGGGGCAATAAGAATGAGTGGTGGCACTGCTCACGGGCGATTAACGGAGGCAGGGAGGGCAATAAGATGAGTGGCGGCATCGCCTACTGGCGATTAACGGCGGCAGGGGCGATAAGAATGAGTGTGGCAACGCCTACTTGCGACATTAACGCAGGGGGACGATAAGAGTGGCGGCAACGCCTTACGGCGACAACGACGGCAAGGGGCGATCAGAAGAGTGGCTGCCGTCATACGGGCAATTAACGGCGGCAGGGGGATGATAAAAACGAGGAAACGGCCTTACGGGGAGATTAACCGGCAGGGGGCCAATAAGAATGAGTGGCAGCTGCCTTACGGGCAATTAACGGCGGCAGCAATAAGAATGAGTGGCAGCATTCGCCTTTACGGTCGATTAACGAGGCAGGGGGCAAAAAGAATGAGGGTCTAATCGCTTACGCGGCGATCAACAAGCGCAGGGCGATAAGAATGAGTGGCGCAACGCCACGGGCCAGGCGGCAGGAAGATAAGAATAGTGGCGGCAACGCCTTACGGCGAATTAACGGCGCAGCGGGCGATAAGAATGAGTGGCAGGTTTCGCCTTACAGGCAATTAACGGCAGGCAGCGGGCGAAATAATGAGTGGCGGCAATCGCCACGGGCGACAACCTGCGAGGGGGCAATAAGAATGACTGGCGGCAATCACCTTACGGCCATAACGCAAGAAGGGGGGATAAGAATGAGTGGCGGCAATCGCTCACGGCCGCATTAACGGGAGGGGGCAATAAGAATGAGTGGCAGCACGCCCTTACGGGCGACTAACGGCGCAGGGGCGATAATAATGGCGGCGGCAATCGCGTTACGGTGATTATTGCGCAAGGCGATCAGAATGAGTGGCGTGCTTGCTCCACGGGCAATTAACGCAGTAGGGGCGATAAGGTGGCAGCACGCCTTTACGGGCAATTAATGCGCAGGGGGCATAAGAATGAGTGGCAGCAACGCCCACGGTCGATTAACGGAGGCAGGGGGAAAAGAATGAGTGGTGTAATCGCCCACGGCGATTAACGGCGGCAGGGCGATAAGAATGAGGCAGCAACGCGCACGGCGATTAACGCGCAGTAAAGGCATAGTGGCCGTTATCGCTCACGGGCGACAAGGCGGCAGGAGATAAGGATGTGGCGACAATCACCTCACGGCCATTAACGACCCGCAGGGGGGCGATAGAATGAGTGGCAGGTTTCGCCCACAGGCAATTAACGGCGGAGGGGGCCATAACATGAGTGGCGTACGCGCTACGGCGACAACGGCGGCAGGCATGAGAATGACTGCCGGCAATCACCTTACGGGCTATTAACGGCAGAAGGGGGGAATAAGAATGAGGCGGCAACGCCTTACGGGCGACAACGGCGCAGGGGGGGCGAGGAATGAGTGGGCGGCAACCGCGTTACGGGCGATTAACGGCGGCAGATAAAATATGGCGGTACCACTTACGGGTGATTAACGACTGCGGGGTGATAAGAATGAGTGGTGGCAACTGCGATACGGGAGATTAACGGCGCAGGGGGGCAAGAATGAGGCGGCAATCGCGTTACGGGCTATTAACGGCGGCAGGGGGGCGATAAAATGAGTGGCGGCAATACCTTACGGGTGATTAACGACGGCAGGGGCGATAAGAATGAGTGGTGGCAACCGCGTACGGGAGATTAACGGCGCAGGGGGCAATAAGAATGAGCGGCAACGGCTTACGGCGAATAACGGCGGCAGGGGGCGATAAAATGAGTGGCGTACCTACGGTGATTAACGACGGCAGGGGGTGATAAGAATGAGGGCGGCAACGCCTTACGCATCAACGGCGCCAAATAAGAATGAGTGGCGGCACGCGTTACCGGTGATAACGGCGGTAGGGGGCGATAAGAATGAGTGGGCGCAATCGCCTTCACGGGCAACTAACGGGGCAATAAGAATGAGTGGCGGCAATCGCTCACGGTCGATTAACGGCAGCAGGGGGCGATATAATGAGTGGAGGCAACGCCTCAGGGAGATTAACGGCGTAAGGCGATCAGAATGAGTGGCGCTCTTTTCGGGCATTAACGGCGGCAGGGGGGCGATAATAATGAGTGGAGGCAATCGCCTCACGGGCGATTAACGGTGGCTTGAGGGGGATAAGAATGAGTGGCGGCAATCGCCTAACGGTCGATTAACGGAGGCATAAGGGATAAGAAGGAGGATGGCAACGCTTTACGGCTATTAACGGCAGTAGGGGGCTAGAATGAGTGGTGGCAATTGCCCACGGGCGATTAACGGAGGCAGGAGGGCAATAATAATGGTGGAGGCAATCGCCTTACTGGCGATTAACGGCGGCAGGGGGCGATAAGAATGAGTGGTGGCAATCGCCTTATTGCGATTAACGGCGGCAGGGGGCGATCAGAATGAGTAGCGGTTTTCATACGGGCAATTAACGGGAGATTAACGGCGGCAGGGGGCCAATAAGAATGAGTGGCAGCAACGCCTTACGGGCGATTAACGGGCGGCAGGGAGGCAATAAGAAAGAGTGGCGGAAATCACCCACGGGCGATTAACGGCGGCAGGGGCGATAGGAAAGAGTTGCAGCTGCTTACGGGCATTAACGCGGCAGGGCAATAAGAATGAGTGGCAGCATTCGCCTTACGGTCGATTAACGGAGGCAGGGGGGCAAAAGAATGAGTGGTGTTAATCGCCTTACGCATTAACGGGCGCAGTGGGGCAATAAGAATGAGTGGCCGCAATCGCCTTACGGGCCATTAAAGGCGGCAGGAAGGTGATAAGAATGATTGCGGCAATCGCCTACGGGCGATTAACGGCGGCAGCGCGATAGGAATGAGTGGCAGGTTTCGCCTTACAGGCAATTAACGGCCGCAGGGGGCGATAACAATGAGTGGCGGCAAACGTGCTTACGGGCGATTAACGGCGGCAGGTGGGGGCAATAAGAATGACTGGCGCAATCACCTTACGGGCTATTAACGGCAGAAGGGGGCAATAAGAATGAGTGGCGGCAATCGCCTTACGGGCGATTAACGTCGGGAGGGGGGCAATAAGAATGAGTGGCAGCAACGCCTTACGGGCGATTAACGGCGCGCAGGGGCGATAATAATGAGTGGCGCAATCGCATATGGGCGATTAGCCGCAAGGGGGCGATCAGAATGAGTGGCGGTTGCCTTACGGGCAATTAACGGCGTAGGGGGCGATAAGAATAAGTGGCGGCAATCGCCTTACGGGCAATTAAGGCGGCAGGGGGCAATAAGAATGAGTGGCATGCACTCACGTCGATTAACGGAGCAGGGGGCAAAGAATGGTGGTGTTAACGCCCACCGGCGATTAACGGGCGCAGGGGGCGATAAGAATGAGTGGTGGCAACCGCTGCTACGGAGATTAACGGCGGCAGGGGGCAATAAGAATGAGTGTCTGCAATCGCGTTACGGCGATTAACCGCGAAGCTATAAAATGAGTGGCGCAATTACCCTACGGAGATTAACGACTGCAGGTGATAAGAATGAGTGGCGGCAATCGCCTTACGGGCGATTAACAGGCAGGGGCCAATAAGAATGAGTGGCGGCAATCGCTACGGGCGACACAAAGGCGTAGGGGGCGATAAGAATGAGTGGCGGTAACGCTTACGGGCAACTAACGGCGGCAGGGGGCAATAAGAATATGGCGGCAATCGCCAACGGTCGATTAACGGAGGCAGGGGGGCAATAAGATTTAGTGGTGGCAATCGCCTTACGGGCGACACCCATGCAGGGGGAGCAATAAGAATGAGTGGGCGGCTTTACGGGCGATTAACGGCAGCGATAAAAAGAGTGGCGGCAATCGCCTTACGATTAACGGCGGTAAGGGGCGATCAGAATGAGTGGCGGCTCGCCTTCACGGGCAATTAACGGCGGCAGGGGGATAATAATGAGTGGCGCAATCGCCTTACGGGCGATTAACGGCTTAGGGCAATAAGAATGAGTGGCGGCAACGCCAACGGTCGATTAACGGAGGCATGGGGCAATAAGAAGGAGTGATGGCAATCGCCTACGGGCTATTAACGGCAGTAGAATAAGAATGAGTGGTGGCAATTGGCCTTACGGGGATTAACGGAGGCAGGAGGGCAATGAGAATGAGTGTGCGCAATCGCCTTACTGGCGAATTAACGGCGGCAGGGGCGATAAGAATGAGTGGTGGCAATCGCTTACTGCGATTAACGGCAGGGGGGGACGATAAAAACGAGTGGCGCAATCGCTCTACGAGATTAACGGCGAGGGGGGGCCAATAAGAATGAGTGGCGGCTTTCGTCATACGGGCAATTAACGGCGGCATGGGGATGATAAAACGAGTGGCGGAAATCGCTCAGGAGATTAACGGCAGGGGGGGCCAATAAGAATGAGTGGCAGCAATCGCCTGACGGCGATTAACGCGGCAGGGAGGCAATAAGAATGAGTGGCGGAAATCACCCACGGGCGATTAACGGCGGCAGGGGGCGAGGGAAAGAGTTGCAGGCTACCACGGCAATTAACGGCGGCAGGCGCAATAAGAATGAGTGGCAGCATTCGCCTTACGGTCGATTAACGGAGGCAGGGGGCAAAGATGAGTGGTGAATCGCCTTACGGCGATTAACGCGGCAGGGGGGGCATAAGAATGAGTGGCAGCAATCGCCTTACGGGCGATTAACGGCGCAGGGGCGATAATAATGAGTGGCGGCAACGCGTTACGGGCGATTTACGGCGGCAAGAAATGATCGATGAATGAGTGGCGGCTTTCGTCTTACGGGCAATTAACGGCGGTAGGGGGCGATAAGAATAATGGCGCAATCGCCTTTACGGGCAATTAATGGCGGTAGGGGCAATAAGAATGAGGCGGCAATCGCCTTACAGTCGATTAACGGAGCAGGGGGCAAAATAATGAGTGGTGTTAATCGCCTTACGGCGATTAACCGCGGCAGGGGCGCGATAAGAATGAGTGGCAGCAATCGCGTTACCGGGCGATTAACCGCGCAGTGGGGGAAAAGGGCCGCATCGCCTTTACGGGCGATTAACAGCGGCAGGAAGGTGATAAGGATGAGTGGCGACAATCACCTACGGGCCATTAACACGGCGGCAGGGGGCCATAACAATGAGTGGCGGCAATCGCGTTACGGGCGTTAACGGCGGCAGGTGGGAGCAATAAAATGACTGCCGGCAATCCACACGGGCTATTAACGGCAGAAGGGGGCAATAAGAATGAGTGTCGGCAATCCGCTGCGGGGCGATTAACGCGGCGGCGGGGCAATAAGAATGAGTGGCGGCAATCACCTCACGGGCGATTAACGGCGGCGGGGGCGATAGGAAGAGTGGCAGCTCGCCTTACGGAAATTAACGGCGGCAGGGCGATATTAATGAGTGGCGGCAATCGCGTTACGGGCGATTAACGGCGGTAGGCGGGGCAATAAGAATGACTGGCGGCAATCGCCTTACGGACTATTAACGGCAGGGGGCAATAAGAATGAGTGGCGGCAATCGCCTTACTGTCGATTAACAGAGGCAGGGGGCAAAAGAATCAGTGGTGGCAATCGCCTTACGTGCGATTAACGGCGGCAGGAAGGTGATAAGAATGAGTGGCGGCATTCGCCTTACAGGCGATTAACGCGGCAGGGGGCGATAAGAATGAGTGGCGGCAATCGCGTTACGGGCGATTAACGGCAGCAGAGGCGTAATAAGAATGAGTGGCGGCAATCGCCTTACAGGCGATTAACGGCGGTAGGAAGGTGATAAGAATGGTGGCGGCATTCGCCTTACAGGCGTTAACGGCGGCAAAGGGGCGATAAGGATGAGTGGCGACAATCAACTGACAGGCGATTAACGGCGGCAGGGGGGCGATAGGAATGAGTGGCAGCTTTCGCCTTAGGGGAATTAAAGGCTGGAGGCGATAATAATGAGTGGCGGCAATCGCGTTACGGCAATTAATGGCGGCAGGGGGCAATAAGAATGAGTGGCAGTAATCGCCTTACGAGTCGATGCCAGACCAGGGGGCAAAAGAATGAGTGGTGTTAATCGCCTTACGTGCGATTAACGGCTTCAGGCGCGATAAAATGAGTGGGGGCATTCGCGTTACGGATTAACGGCGGCAGTGGGGCAATAAGAATGAGTGGCGCAATCGACTTACGGGCGATTAACGGCGGCAGGAAGGTGATATGAATGAGTGACGGCAATCGCCTTCACGGACTTTAACGGCGGCAGGGGCAATAGAATGAGTAGCGGCAATCGCATTAAGTCGCGATTAACGGCGGCAGGGGCAATAGAATGAGTGGCGGCAATCGCCTACGGACGATCTTGGCGGCGGGGAGGCGATAAGAATTAGTGGCGGCAATCGCCTTACAGGCAATTAACGGCGGGGGCAATAAGAATGAGTGGCGGCAATCGCCTTGGGGCGATTAACGGCGGCAGGGGCAATAGAATGAGTGGCGGCAATCGCCTTACGGGAATTAACGGCGGCAAGGGGCGATCAGAATGAGTGGCGGCTTTCGTCTTACGGACAATTAACGGCGGTAGGGGCGATAATAATGAGTGGCGGCATTCGCGTTACGGGCGATTAACGGCGGCAGGGGGCAATAAGAATGAGTGGCGGCAATTGCCTTACGGGCGATTAACAGCGGTAGGGGCGATAAGAATGAGTGGCGGCAATCGCCTTTCGGGCAACTAACGGCGGCAGGGGCAATAGAATGAGTGGCGGCAATCGCGCTTACGGGCTATTAACGGCAGTAGGGGCAAAAAGAATGAGTGGTGGCAATCGCCTTACGTGCGATTAACGGCGGCAGGAAGGTGATAAGAATGAGTGGCGGCATTCGCCTTACAGGCGATTAACGGCGGCAGGGGGGCGATAAGAATGAGTGGCGGCAATCGCGTTACGGGCGATTAACGGCGGCAGAGGCGCAATAAGAATTAGCGGCAATCGCCTTACGGGCGATTAACGGCGGCAGGAAGGTGATAAGAATGAGTGGCGGCATTCGCCTTACAGGCGATTAACGCGGCGGGGCGATAAGGATGAGTGGCGACAATCACCTGACAGGCGATTAACGGCGGCAGGCACTGAAAGAGGTACCCGGCAAACACACCCCGGGTCATGTGAAGGGGTGCCCGGCCCTCACACCCCGGGTCATGTCACTGAAGGGGTGCCCGGCCCTCACACTCTTGGTCATGTCACTGAAGGGGTGCCCGGCCCTCACAGCCCGGGTCATGGCACTGTTGAGGTGCCCGGCCCTCACACCCCTGGTCATGTACCTAAAGTGGTGCCTGGCCCTACACCCCGATTCATGGTACTAAAAGGGTGCCCGGCCCTCACACCACGGGCCATGGTTCTGGAGGGGTGTCCGGCCAGGACACCCCGGTTCATGACACTGAAGGGGTGCCCGGCCCTCACACCATGGGCCATGGTTCTGGAGGGGTGTCCGGCCAGGACACCCCGGTTCATGACACTGAAGGGGTGCCCTGCCCTCACACCCCGGGCCATGGTGCTGGAGGGGTGCCCGGCCCTCACACCCCGGGCTATGGTGCTGGAGGGATGCCCAGCCCTCACATACCGGGTCATGGAGCTGAAGGGGTGCCCGGACATCACACCCCGGGTCATGTCACTGAAGGGGTGCACGGCCCTCACACCCCGGGTCATGGACCTAAAAGGGTGCCCGGCCCTCACACCCCAGGTCATTGAGTTGAATCGGTTCCCGGCCCTCACACCCCAGGTCATGGCACTGAAGCGGTGCCCGGCCGTCACACCCCTGGACATGGCACTGAAGGTGTGCCCGGCCCTCACACCCCTGGTTATAGACCTAAACGGGTGCCCGGCCCTCATACCCCGGGTCATGGCACTGAAAGGGTACCCGGCAAACACACCCCGGGTCATGGTGCTGAAGGGGTGCCCAGCCCTCACACCCCGGGTCATGGCACTGAAGGAGTCACCGACCCTCACACCCCGGGTCATGGCACTGAAAGGGTGCCCGGCCCACACACTCTGGGTCATGTCTCTGAAGGGGTGCCCGGCCCTCACACCCCGGGTCATGTCAGTGAAAGGGTGCCCGGCCCTCACACATCGGGTCATAGCACTGAAGGAGTCACCGGCCCTCACCCCGGGTCATGTGAAAGTGCCCGGCCCACACCTCTGGGTCATGTCTTTGAAGGGGTGCCCGGCCCTCATACCCCTGGTCATGGTGCTGGAGGGATGCCCGGCCCTCACACCCCGATTCATGGAACTAAAATCGAGCCCGCCCTCACACCCCGTTTCATGGCACTGAAGGGGTGCCCTGCCCTTACGCCCCGGGTCATGTCACTGAAGGGGTTCCCGGCCCTCACACCCCAGGTCATGGCACTGAAGCGGTGCCCGGCCGTCACACCCCTGGACATGGCACTGAAGGTGTGCCCGGCCCTCACACCCCTTGTCATAGACCTAAACGGGTGCCCGGCCATCACACCCCGGGTCATGGGGCTGAAGGGGTGCCGGCCCTCACACGCCGGGTCATGGCACTGAAGGAGTGACTGGCCCTCACACCCCGGTTCATGGCACTGAAGGGGTGCCCGGCCCTCACACTCATGGTCATGTCACTGAAGGGGTGCCCGGCCCTCACACCCCGGGTCATGGCACTGAAGAGGTGCCCGGCCCTCACAACCCTGGTCATGTACCTAAAGTGGTGCCCGGCCCTACACCCCGATTCATGGTACTGAAAGGGTGCCCGGCCCTCACACCACGGGCCATGGTTCTGGAGGGGTGTCCGGCGAGGGCACCCCGGGTCATGACACTGAAGGGGTGCCCGGCCCTCACACCCCGGGCCATGGTGCTGGAGGGGTGCCCGGCCCTCACACCCCGGGCCATGGTGCTGGAGGGATGCCCAGCCCTCACATACCGGGTAATGGAGCTGAAGGGGTGCCCGGACATCACCCCTCGGGTCATGTCACTGAAGGGGTGCACGGCCCTCACACCCCGGGTCATGGACCTAAAAGGGTGCCCGGCCCTCACACCCCGGGTTATGGCACTGAAGCGGTGCCCTCCCGTCACACCCCTGGCCATGGCACTGAAGGTGTGCCCGGCCCTCACACCCCTGGTTATAGACCTAAACGGGTGCCCGGCCCTCACACCCCG
>NW_024747035.1:0-34491 GCF_018991925.1 Homarus americanus
GAATTTGGGCCTAAGCTGTAAAAGTGTTCGAGGAACAACGTAGTCAGGTGTGGCCTTGTTGCAGCCAGTCTTGGCAAGGCCATCTGCTGCCTCATTCCCCAAGATACAGACATGACTGGGTATCCATAGGAATGTCACAGGAGGCCTGCATCCTGAAGTGTGGATGTTAACCCTCGTATTCGGAGGATGAGGTCCTTATTTTCCCCTGATCCAAATGTGATGCCGTCGAGAGCAGACCTGGGATCACAGCAGACAAGCAAGGGGCAGAAACCATCTGCTTTTTCCTCAGCGAGAAGGGCAGCAACGAGGACTATTAGTTCAACGTGAGTGGAGGATGCCCGTCAGAAACTCTGAGAGACAGTTTGATAGGCTCAGGGGCATCAGGAGACAGTTTGATAGGCTCAGGGGCATCAGGACGGGAGATGTAGACACCAGCCCCGGCCCCACCTATAGAGGACAACCCTACATGGGGACCAGTGGGCGATCCTGGAGAGGTGGTATTTGCAGAGAATAACAGGGTTCACTTGGGATTTCGGGAGCGGTCCACCGAGGGCAATCACTTCAGGTTGAAAATCCAGCCAGGGAGAAGGAGACGAACCAACAGCAGGGGTGACAACAATATCAGGCAGGAGGTCGTATTCCTGGGGGCTCGGATGAGTGACCTTCGCCACTGTCTTCTAGATGGAGGTCGGCCTCAGATAGCAGGAGTCAAGTTGGCTTGGACATAATTACCCCAAGGATCCCATAGAATAGAAACGGCAGTTTTTAGGTAAAACTCCTGGACACGATCCTGTAAGGGGAAAAGACCAGGTTCGGGTTATAGAGAAGTAGAGCGTGTACACTGAGGAGCCCCAAGGATGATACGAGCAGCTTTCCTCTGGATAACTTCGAGACGGTTGACAGCAGTCAGACTAATGTTGACGAGGGCAGGGGCGGCGTAGTCAACACAGGAATGGACAAAGGACTTGTACATGGTGAGAAGTACAGGGGTGGTGGCACCAAGGGAACCCCTGCACATGGTAGAGAGGGGAGCGAGACGCCGAAAGCATATGTCTCGAAGATAGCGGACTTCAGGGATCTGACAACGTGTGCGAGTTACATACACACCCAGGTATTTTGTCTCATTAACCCAGTCCAAGGGCGTTCCTGATAAGAGAAGGGGTGGAGGTACAACACGACCGTGCCACATGGCTTCTGTTTTCGCAATTGAAAGAAGGAAACCAAGTGAATCACACTCTCTGGAGACCAGATCAAGGGCTTCCTGCATGCTGAGGTAGTCAGGGGCTTGGAGGAGGACATCGTCAGCATATCCTGAGTGGACAACTTCTGTCGGCCACGGGAGAGATGCAATGGAGTTCATGAGAGTGTTAAACATAGTGGGACTCAGGACTCCACCTTGAGGGGTGCCGAGGTTCATTTCTTGAACAGGAGATATAGAGCCTTCAACGTGAACCCGGGCGTGACATCCAGTGAGGTAAGAGGCGATCCATTGAAGAAGTCTCCCTTTAACCCCTAACTGTACAAGTTCAGCTAAAATGAGGGCAGGCTGAGCCGTATCAAAGGCTCCCTTGATATCAAGGAAGAAGGAGACGCGGGCAGTCTGATGGCAATAAAAGGAAAAAATGGAGTGTTCTGTGCTGCGATGTTGTATGAAACCATTGAGGGAATTGTAGAAGCCGCCTATGGTGTGAAGAAGGCGACGATGGAGTATCCTCTCCATCGTCTTGCAAACACAGGAGGTAAGACTAATGGGTCGATATTTCACAGGATCTCCCGGCTTAGGGATGGGGATAATAGTGGCATTTTTCCAGTTAGACGGGAGAACCCCATGTTCATAAGACATATTGTAGAGAGCAAGCAAGGGGCCATTAGTAATATTAGTACAGGCGTTGAGGACGGAGTAGGTTATCTGATCATCCCCAGGAGAGATGTCTTTTCTAATGCGACGAGCACTGTCAAGCTCGAACTGTGTGATGGGATGATCAGTGGGGGCAGGGGAGGTAAGAGCAGCACGAACAACAGGCTCAGACGCATCGAAGCGAGCCTGCAATGCCTCCTGCATTGGATCTGGAAGTGCCTCAAAGGAGGAAGCTCGTGCCCAGTCCTCCATTAACGAGCAGTCAAGGGAGGCGGGGTCAGAGTGGGGAGGAGGCCTTCGACGAGTACCCCGTATAGCATTAATCCGATTCCATACATAAGAGGGTGACGACTGGAATGATAAAGACCCCGTGAAGGATAGCCAGTCCGCCTCACGAATCCGACGGCGCTCCTGAGTTGCAGAAGAGCATCAATTTTTTAAGTCTTCCCAGTCCTCTGGAGAGCGAGACCTCCGTATGGCAGAGTGGAGATCACGGGTTAGCTGACGGAGATGTCTCATGGCAGGTATACGATACCAGTAGTTGGTCGCACTTCTGGGGTGACGGGGAGGGCGTGGAGCGGTAGCGCGATTGACAGAGTCATACACGGCATCAACAAAATCAGCGCTGTAAGAGTCAAGGGACTGGGGGACAAAATAGGAATCCGCCCAGGTAGAAAGGTATTGGGTAAAGGAAGGAACAGCATCTTGTGTGAGACGAAGGCGAGGGGATCGATAAAGAGCTGATGTCGGGGCAGAGAAGGAGAGCCTGAGATGGGTAGTAACGGCAAGATGGTCACTATACAGAGCAGACTCGGTGCAGACGGTAGGATGAAAGGAGGTATGACTGTTCAAAAGTAAGCCAACATCAAGGAAACTATGGGGGAGATGAGTAGGATCGTCAGGACAAAGAAAGCGAACATCATTATCCCCATTAAGAAACTGTGAGTTATGTGATTCGTTAAGAGTACATGGCGTGGGATGATACGGAGTAAGAGTGGGATGGCGGGCATTAAAGTCGCCAAGAACAATAGTGGGAACCCCATCATGGAGGTAGTGAAGAACCTGGGGGTCCAGAGAATCACTCCTGAAATGAACATTGACTACACGAAGGGTCCGGTCACCAAGAGTAAGGGAGACAGAAAATAATTCAGACGGGGATCCATGTGAGTCAGGTGAAGGGAGACGAACAGATGGAATGGTGTTACACACAAGGGTGAGGAGGCCACGAGCTTTGCCCACAGTACCGAGGCAGGGTGTAAACAGTATAGCCAGAGAGGCGGAGTGGAGTATCATCGTCTGTGATGGTTTCCTGAAGTAGAGCAACATCTACTTGATGGGAGAGCACAAACTGGGCGAGGTCTGTCCGGCGAGGTCTAAGTCCCTGGATGTTCCATTGTAAGAAGAGGAGGAAACGGCCTCCGGTGTGAGATGAGTCGGTGGGACTAGACGGGGCTCCAGAGGAGGTACCAAATTCTGTTGAGAAAAGTGGAGAGGGGGGAGTGGGAGAGCGAGGGATGGATCCTCCATCTCGGGAGATGGAAGGAGGCGGGTCGTCAGGGCTTGCAAAGTGCGCCCCTGTTGGGTCAGGGTGTCCAGAATGAGTTGTTGTTGCCTCTGTAATGTCGCAATTGTTTCCACAAACAAGTCGAGTTGGGCAGAGACAAGGTTGATTTGTTTGGAGTGGCAATCCAGACAGAGAGTGATTGTTTCCATAGAACCAACTTGGTGTACTTGTGCAAGAGCTGGAGGTGGCAGCGAGGATTGCCGAGGGCCCGACTGGGCATGTGGTGGTGGTAGCAACGGAGAGGGACGGTGAGGGTTCAGGTGAGAAAGATGTGGTGGTGGTGCTGGCGAAGGAAAGCTGGGGTCCGGGTGGGCAGGAGGTGGTGGTGACTGTGTGGCAGGGCCGGCAACGACCTTGTTCCAAGAATGGTAGGGAGAGGGAGGGAGGGGAGTGTAATGGGCCCCTGTCTCATCAACAGAACATATTATATAAATGGGTCAATACATCTGATATTATATTCAGATTCACCACCCTGTAACTTTCCACTGTCTATGAGTCAGACATGACTTGTACACGTGAGAGGGCAACTCTCCCAGGAGGTAGAGACCCATCGTCAGCATATCTGTAAGCCCCGCACAGCGAGGCCCTTACTCGAGTAGTCACTCACAAAAAGTTATATCGTAAGGACGTGACCTAACGTTTATAATACATAAATGGCGTCCCTTTCTCATTCACTCATATACAGTGGAACTTACGGTCGATCTACACTCAGGAATTATAGATACAATCCTTTTATAATAAAACAAGGAACTACAGTTTGGGTTTCGTTACTTAAACCCAAATAATAAATATATGTGAACGGCCTGGTTAATTGTACAAAAGAGCCGATTCATATAGGTGGCAAGCGGTGTGTACGGATTCTTAAACTGGTAGTCGTATCAAACCGTCTGTGTTTTTGGGAAAAACAAAAAACACACAACAGTGACGCGTTACATAATCCGAGTGTTTAAAACTATATCCCGTATCGAGACGATATTTAGTGAGTGCTCCTTATCTCTGTCACATACGAAACGTGCAAAATTCGTAATATACATATATTACAGCCTGTTGGTGAATATCCAGTTTGTGCTGGTTGAAGTAGACCCCACTCAGCATTTTCATGATACAGTGTTGCAGTGTTGAAGAAAGGTTTCATAACTTGGACTAACAATTGATATTTCACAAGTAGCTGAACAGTTTTGTTGTGTCGCCAGCGTTAATTACGAAGTTCCGGTGTCATCATACAGATCTCTATATATACGTAGACTGTGAAGACTTGGCACACGGCAGTTTCGCTAGCGACCTAGCAACGAACAGAGTGATAACCAATCATCAGCAGTTTCTGATCGACTGTGGAGAACCTCCCCTAGTTTGAAGTGGGTTCATCTCTCGCCAAGGTAGAAGCGTCTCTTCGTTGCCAAGGAAACCAAGAGCAGCGCGCGCATCACCAGGAAGAGGCCCGGCCCACCCTCCACACAAGACTCGACTTGGAACTCGGCTTGAAGGATCACATTTTCTATACAGACGTAACACCCTGTATAAATAGGTATTTAAATTACATAATTATACACACATGAACACGTTCGAGAGATATCTTCACACCTATAGGTTCGTCAGATAGGATTATTTCAATGATAAAGTGTCGAATGTAAAATTAATGTATTGAAATTCTATAATTTACAGTGGTTTAGATCTCTGTTTCCTTATTGATAGTTTAATTATTAACTACAATTCATATTCATTTATCTTGTAAATGAGAGGCAAGTAATCTGCTTTAACTGTTAATTATTCATTGACCCACAAGAGACTAATAGATAATTTTCTAAGTTTCACATATCTAGTGTTGATGACATTGCACACCTAGCGCAGCTGTTTGCTTATAACCAACTCGTCGATGATCAAGCACAGACTGACATTGACTTTGAGTCGGGAACACAGTTAGACGATTCGGTAGGAAGTAGTGAGAAAGTAATTGAGGAATCATTTGACGACTTAAACCGCCGTACTTTACGATCTGGTAATCAATATAGTACTTCACCTAAGTATACAAAAACAGTTACCCCTGTTACAGGTGATAGTGTGTCTCTTTCTAAATCAGTAACAACCTTATTAACCCAGCCTTCTGTTAGGATTAAGAATACTAACTTGCTTAATACTAACACTACAATGACTTCTTCTAACCCTCACGCCAGTACTACTACCACACCTAAACCTGATAATATTATTAATATCATGCAGCGTGGAGACTATGTACGAAATTTTACGGGTCAAGATGATTTTAGGGTCGCACATTTCATTCGTGCATGTGAAGATAACATGCGCACTGGTCAAATAACGACTGACGAAGACAAAAAGGCATATGTTCGTTCCCACATTACGCAGGGTTCTTATGCCGGTAGTCGTTTAAATGCTTTTGGTTTGCAGAGCCTTGATTATGAGAAATTTAAGCGAACGTTAATTGGAATCTTTGGGGGTAGGTCACAGCTGGGCCAGCTTCAATGGATCTTCAGATGGATGGATCGTTGTACGCCAGGGATACACAATGAAACGCCTGTCGACGCTGTCGACATCGCAGGCGAGATTTGCCAGGACATGCAAGCGACATTCCGGACCTCAGATTGGTACGACGATCAGGGTAATATGTCAGCGGACAATGTGGAAACGTTGATAGAGCTAATAAGTTTTCTGCTTTCCGTCCGTCGTCCTCTATATAGCCGGGCACAAGAAGTACAGTATGAACCACCCCTGGATATGGTGGAGTACGCAAATAAGCTCTGTCCCCAGGCTACGGGCCCTTTAATGGCAAATTCCTTAATGGCACAGCCCTCAGTGACGTCACCGCAACCCTTGACGTCTATAGTGCAACCCCAGATGCCTCAGATGGCGCACATGTCTCCCTCCCAGACTCCTCATGAGACACACTTAGCTCCGATTGCACCTCCCCGCCTGACTTATAAACAAAAAACATCTTTACGATGCGCACACTGTAATAAACGTGGCCACGTAATGGAAGATTATTTTCAGCTCCGAGGTAATAGTGCAAAATTTAAGGACACACCCGGTGCAAGGCCATTCTCAAGGTCATACAGTGAGGCAGCCAGACCAGCACCTCCTCTTAACCTGAAAGCGCGCAAATGGTGCGCTCTTCACAAATCGACATCTCATACTTCACATGAGTGCGATGTGCTAATAAAGGCTAGGGGTGTGGACATTAGAGAAACAGAGGTGTCGTATAGGCGCAAGCAGAAACGTCCCCAGGACAAGTCGTCGGGGGAAGACAAACGCATACCACACCAAGGAGAGGGATAAATAGGGTAATTCACGCCTCTCCTCACAGCACTTCTATAGCGGCGTCGCTAGTAGCGGCGCTAAGCAAAGTTGAAGTGTTGTCAGTGCCGGTGAGAGTGGATAATACCAGATTGGCTCTTGATATAGACACAGGTGCTTGCGCTAATGTATTGGCCTTGGGCCAGATACTCAAAACACCTCATAAGTTACGTTTTTCAGCATGATACAGTACCATATATTGCGGAAGCCTTACAGTACCATAAATTTAGCATACTCAAAATTTAATTATGGTTCCGTAAGACTACCATAAGTTCTCGTAACTCTAGTGTTTACCCTGTAAATTAAGTTCTCTTGTCGGACGGTAGATGTCAGTGCAGATGCTAGTTGGCCAATCAACGCTCAGTTAACAAAATCATCAACCAATCACAAGAGAAGGAGAAATCATCTGAGAGCGACGCACGTAATATTATTGTGTAAACATGGAAGGACCACCAGCCAAGAAGAGACGACCTAATTTCAGTGAGGCTGAAGTATACGCTCTTGTGACTGAGGTAGCCAAACGAAAAGAAATGATTTTAGGGAAGTTGGACTCAAGTAGATGTACACTTCAACTCAAAAACCATGCCTGGGGTGAAGTGTTAAATGCGGTGAATGCTGTTGGTAGAGTCACCCGCAATGTTACTGAAATTCGGCGGAAGTTTTCTGATCTTCGTGTTAGCGTTAAGAAAAAAGCAGCACAAGATAAGAAATATGCTGGTGGAACAGGTAAGTCATAATATTGTTAGCGTGGTTATTGATTGATAATATGAAACAAACTTAACTATGGTTTTTCTGAGGCTTGGTACGATTTTACGTGTTTGTAAACTCAAGGAAGTAAGTAGTGTGGTGGCTCTCCATCGTGAATGAATACACATATTTTCCTTATATGAGCACATTCATTAAAAGAAACATCGTTCTTCGAAGTTTTCCGTGTGAGTAAATAGTAAAAACTTTACCGTTCAACCTAAATTTTTTTTTCTTTTTACGTGGATTAACCAACCCAGGCACAGTCACTGACCCACGTCGGGGCCTGTAATAATAATTCTTTAGTACTATTAATAAAAATACCTCTTTATTAATAATAATATTAATAATAAATAACCATAAATACCGAAATGAAAACACAAAAAGTGAGAATCAATATACAGTATGTATGTTGTGTTGTCGATATTACGAGAAACAATTGCGACCCTGCAATTGTGTGTAAATGACACATTTAGTCAGATCAGCAACCTTAGACTTGCTCCTAATTTTCGTGATGCCATATGGCAGCAGGGTCTACCATTAGAGTACACATTATGCTTCCAATATCTTCCCACCCGGTAGTCAGGCAAGTCTGTACTACTGTTAATAATTTCCCCACAACTTTTGGATTTTCTTATTATACCTATCATATAGATTACACAATTTTAAGACACACTTGTCATTGTGTCGCAACTGACGTGGAACAGCAGAGATAGTTAATATGAGTTTGTGTGGCAGGGCGGCGGAGGCCTCCCGTTGGTAAAGGAAGCTAGGTTAGGTAGGTTTGGTTACTGTTATAAACTACATATTAATAATTACGTTATTTCCGACGGTAATGAAGGTCATAATGTATAAGTTGCCATAGAATTCCTTTTTTTATGTCGTTAATTTTCATTCATCAATAGATTTATATTCATATTTGGTATACATTAATATGTAAATTTTACTTTGTTAGGCTTATGAGTTTGCAACTAATACAGGTTGAAAATTTCTGGCTGCGACTATTTTTTTTGACTTATTTTACCATTTATTGTTTGTTACCTTAAATCTAATTAACTTTTGACATAGATAAAGGAGAATTTTTGTGGCTACAGCTACAATGATAGGTTAGGTTATAATGTTGGAACTATTTCAGTAGATTCCTTTGTAACTATGATTTCTGCCAAATATAACATAGTTAGCGTATAGTGTATGTAACCACAGCTCACAGTAAGACAGTTATTATTTATATTTTCTCTTCAAGGTGGCGGCCCCCAAATTGAAATTACATACACTGCAATTGAAGAAGCAATTCTTCAACTATTAGATCCAGCCTCTATACATGGGATTCCAGGGGATTTTGAAAGTGAAGAACCTATTAATGGTAATTCAGTCAAAATATTTTTCCAACCCCCTGATATATTTTGTTCTTTTCTGTCCTTGTTTTTATTTAAAAAAACTTTTGGAGACATTTTTTCACATCTTGATTTGGAAATACTGTACAGTATACTGATTTTTTATATAATTTTGAAAAATAACAACACTAGTAAGTTGGTTTCATTTCTAGCTTGTTTATTGCTTCCCTAAGTTATATATTAAATGTTGTTATAACTCGTATGTTAATGGACAAAATTGAGAAGTGCAAATATAAGAAATTTAACGCCTAGTTGATATTTAGATTTAAAAATATTTTAAACAAATATATTTAGATGGTCAACACTATTTTTCAAACCATTATTTTTCCTAAAAGCTTTTGTATATTTGGAAATACAGTGTAATATTTTAATTTTACTCTTAACATAGACTTCAATCAACCTATTATACTACATTTCTTTCCAGAAGAAGAAAGAGAACCAACCCCCGGACCCTCAGGAGCTAGGTTTACAGCTACCGGTAGTTGTTTCCGAGAGGAATTTATGTTTCGGCCCGTTCAAGAGAAAGATGATTTTATAACCTGCATTCTGAATGAGGATATACAGGAACATGATATCACAGTACCCATTGTGCATTTAGAACCTGAAACTTCAGCACCTACAAACATTCCTGGATTTTCATCATCCGGAACATATGTGGTAGAAACATGTAGTTCAAGCAATACTCGTCAACCTATTGCTGCTACCACGGAACAGCGAAGTAGGTCTAGTACCCCTTCTGCCACAGCTGTTAGGTCAACTGTAATTGGTGATTCCACTGATGAAATGGGTTCACCTCCAATGCCAAGTACCAGCAGAAGTGGCAGGAGGCCACGAACCTCTTCTGCCCGAAAAGATGAAGATCTTCTTCGAGAGATGCTTCGTGTTCAAACACAAATGAGTGACAGTTTTTTACAGCTTGTAGCTAACACCGAGTGCATTGCATCTGCAATGCTATGCATTGCAAGAGTTATGCAGTCGAAAAATCCTATCCAATGATACTGTGTTTATGGTATGTGTATATGTAGTTGTTTACTTAGGTAAGTCCTTTACTTTTGGTAAATGTGATAATAGCGTAGTTGAAAAGTCATCAAACATTTATTGTAAATTTTCCTTTGAGTGATTGTTATGAAGGAAGACGGCATGTTAAAAAATTGTGTAACTTTCACTTGCAGCCTATACTAGTCATGAAAATGTAACAGGAATATTTAGCTCTCCATAAGTTCATTAAAATCACGAAGTTAAGTGAAAGACACACATTTGTCAACTTATAACATGTGTTGCAGTGCTACTACGGGTAATGTTTACCCAGGTTTTGGGTAAAAGTTCCTACCACACTCAAAATTATATGTTTGAAAAGAGGCTCATGTACTTATTTTTATTTTTTAAAGGTTCCTTTATTTTGTAAGACGTAGTCAATTTCCAGTTCAACGAGTTTTATTTGTTAGTTTGTAGTTTGCGAAGTATGATTCAAGTAGGTTTAAACAGAAATAATGGTGCAAATTCACCAACAGCCTACTGTAATCGCTGCTATTTAACACACATTAGTCTCCAAAGCGCAAGTTGTTGCATTGGTTCTATCATAAGGATGTGCTGTCTCATGTTACATTTTATAGCTTAACAAGCAAAGAGTATTCTATTTTTTTCTTTATTACTTACAGTAGTACAGTATTGGGTTATAAGTTTCTTTTAATTTACGGGTATTGATGCAGGTAATTCTAGACATATGAAAATTATACTGTATTCCATTCTTAAATCTAAAAAATGGCAACAAATAACAGTAGTTGTATTATTATTTCACAACGATGTGGTGACCCATGTCAAATTGTGTAGTTTAAGATGCTAACAGTGGCAATATTTTTTTATTGTTAAAATTTCTAAAATATGTTTTATATAAGGATTTTTTGTTTCACAAACTTTAGTGCCTTTGGTATTTAGTAGTATTAAAAGTATACTGTATTGGAATCAAATTTGTTCAAGGATATAGTACATATATTATTAAGGTAAGAGAAAGCCATTTAATTTCTATAAAGAAGTTTATTTTATTATGTACAGTATATTGAAAATAAAAGTTAAATCAATGTACGCTTTATTCGCATTACCTCTGTATACTGCACTAAAAAATACTATTTAAACATAGAGGAAAAATGTATTGGTGAATTGATATTTGATTTTAATTCATCAAGTAAACCAATTATGGACTACATTGGCTCTGACTGCTTGGCCTGTCCCTGCTACAGCTTCAGCTGGATTGTCAATCTCTCCATCATCGTCGACCATGTCGTGGGGAAGTGGTACCCTTCTCATTAAACAATAATTGTGAAGAAGGAAACATGCATTTACAATTTTGGCTCATTTGGAAGGATCGTATTGAAGTGATCCACCAGAACGGTGAAGGCATCGAAATCGTGATTTTAGGACACCAAAAGTTTGCTCTACAACTACGCGGGTTTTGGTATGGCTGTTGTTATACCTAACTTCTCCAGGGGTTGAGGGGTTTCTAAATGGTGTCATGAGGAATGCCTCTAATGGGTACCCACTGTCACCTGGAATAACAGGAGTGATTAAAAAATAAAGAAATAAATGTACAGCTCAATAAGCAGTTGGCCCAGATGAAGGCGTCATGTGTACAACCTGGATACTTGGTGCTGTAGTTTGTGATCAACCCGTCGGCATTACATACTACTTGTACATTGAGAGAGTGGTATCGCTTCCTGTTTACATATGTTCCTTCATTTTCAATTGGGGCTTTTATGGGTATGTGTGTTCCATCAATTGCACCAATGACTCTTGGAAGGTTTCTTATTCTGGCAAAACCTTGCACAGTTCTTGCTATTTGTACATTACCTGTTGGCATCTTTATTTCAGATCTTGCCCTTTCTGTGAGAATTTGGGTCACATCTCTAATAATTCTACTGACACTAGCTTGGGTAAGACCAACTGTATCACCAAGTACATGTTGAAAGGTTCCACTGGCGTAAAATCTTAAGGCAACTAACACTTGCGTGTGTATGGGAACAGCATGAGATCTTCTCGTTCTACGCCTTAAAAATGGATCTAACTCTTCACACAGTCTTAGAATTTCACATCGAGGAAACCTATAATATCTAATTAGATTTTCATCGCTTATATTTATGGGATCCAAAGGGTCCCGATACCTTCGTTCACGTCGTAAAGCTCGATCATGCAGATAAGCTACAACAAGTTCCATTGCAGGGTAACTGGAAAATGAGGTCCAACTGTTACAGGATCAATCTGCAGGACAAAAAATTATGCAATGGCTTAGAAGTTTGTTACAGTATTGTTTTTATGTTGATACTAACTTATTCAAAGTTTTATCATTAGGCCTAGAATAGAAGGGTTATGCCTGTGAAAAACAAAAATTATGGCCTTAAGGTTTTGCCTGGCTCTTAGGGGTAAAATACTGAAAAATGCACGTGTTAAAATCTCTGTATTCATTTAAAATTGAAAGAAATTGTTCATTATGAAAGTAAATTAGTGTGTTAAAAGCATTTAAAAGACATCCTCTTGCCTCTTGTCTGTCACATACTCGCATTTGAAACTGATTTCTGGTAGGAACAGCAGCCTTCTCCGTTAGCCGGAATCCTTGAAACCCGGAACTTTCTGAAAGCCGTAATTGAAATTTTATCTAAAATTAATTCCCAAAGCATGATTTTGCAGGAAACTTACGGCTTAGGTAAATGACTTTCAGAGAGGCACATTTTCCTGAAAACTATGAGGAAAGTTTCCCAGATAACCGAGAAAATTCCGGAGATGGGGGATATATTTCTGGGTTTGAAAGATGATGTAATGGGCAATTGCAGGAACTACCGAGAAAATTTTTCCATTTCCATAAACATTCTGGGGATGAGGGATATTTTCTTGATTTGTGATAACTGTCTCGTTAACGGGAAAACACTCATTCATTCACGGTAGTGCTCTTCACCAATTGTTCCTGCTAACAGAGATCTCACAGTAATAGGTGTTTTACCCCACTAGAATTTAGGTAAATAATCCCTTGCATAATGTTGGCCTGTGACAAGACACATAAGCTATACTAAGATAGCCTTATTCTGGGCAAATTCAAATAAATTGGTTATTGATAGCATAGCCTTGCCTAACCTAAATGACAAATCACTTCTCTTAAATTACTCATTTAGCCTAGACCCTGGTGTTTTCCTTTCAATGTTGGTAACATTTGGTCTGAATTGTCTTCAAGTTCATACAAGAAACAACAATTTAAAACCTGAAAATATATCGGATTAGCCGTAAATTTTCTTAAATTAATACTCTACCTATGATAATGTTCAAGGAAAGTCTGGAACTAGGCCTAAGGTAGCTGCTAGACAAAGTGTCTCACTGACGGCCTGACGCTCACCAAAAAACCATTACACATTCTCATACCTAACCTAACATACCATAACATAACATAACCAAACCTATCTATCTAACCGATACCCTATTAGTATAATTTCTTATTTAAATAATCCTCATGTTCTAACTAAACTAAGTAGGCCCCATGTTTAAACATTTATTTGCCTAAGACTGAAAAAGCAGTTATATAGGCCCCTATTAATCAAGTTAATTGCAATCCATATTTTACACCTAATATCATTTAATTTTGGCTAGCCTATGGAAATTTATAGCCTTTCATGTTATCATACTCTATATACATAAGAAAATAGGCTAAGGCTATTGGTTGAATATTAGAAAAACAAGGCGAAGTCTTGGCAGGAATGTTCACTTGACCTCATATTTGGCTTTCATTACTGAGGGATATTTACGGCTATACAACATTAATAAGTTCTATCTGCAAGTTTACTCAGTCATAAAACATATTTTTACCCTAAGTGTGAACAATACAAACCTTCTGTTTTGGTAAGAAATACTTTATAATGTGTAAGAAGACAAAAGATGCGTCTCTTCCAAACTGAGACAAACACAAACACTTATTATACAACAAAAAAGTTACGAAAAAGACAAAGTGAAATATTATATTTCAGTATGTTGATGTACAAAACATTTTCTTCTTTATTCTATGATAAAACAAGTCCCTGAAGCCCCTGAAGATTCTGTTTTGTAAATGCCTGGATGAACAAATGGTCCCCAGTGAATGGAAAGTGGTTTATGTGAGTCCTATCTTCAAGAAGGACGATAGTCACTCCACGAACAACTATAGACCGGTGAGCCTGACCAGCATAATATGTAAAGTACTTGAGAGTATTATCAGAGATGCCGCGATGGAACATCTACTACGAAACAACCTTGTAAAAGATTGCCAACACGGTTTTATGCCGGGGCGCTCTTGCTTGACACAATTGCTCAAGGTATTGGATATTTGGACCCATATTCTAGAACGGGGTGGTAATATCGACAATATTTACCTAGATTTTGCCAAGGCTTTTGACAGTGTACCCCACGAAAGGCTGAAAATCAAACTGGAAGGGTACGGAATTCGGGGAAATGTCCTAGCGTGGATAGAAGACTTTCTACATGACCGCAAGCAATGTGTGGTGATTAATGGCACGAAATCGTCATCTGTACCTGTAACAAGTGGGGTACCGCAGGGTAGTGTATTGGGCCCGCTGTTGTTTGTTTGTTTCATAAATGATATGCCTGACGTTGTACACTCCTCCATACAAATGTTTGCCGATGATGGCAAGTTATTTCGGGAAATTAAGAACCAAGCGGACTGTGAAGAGCTGCAGAAGGACCTCTGTGGGCTCCAGGAATGGTCGAAGGAATGGCTGCTGAGATTCAATGTCACGAAGTGTAAGAGGATGCACCTGGGGCGTACCAACGGTAAGGAGGCGTATCATATGTCCCAACGGGATGAAGAAAATGTACTAGTTGAGACTGTGTGTGAGAAGGACCTAGGTGTGTATGTTGACAATGAGCTGAAGTTCTCGGGCCATTGTGAGAAGAAGGTAAATCAGGCAAATAAATTATTGGGTCTTATAAGAAGGTCGTTCAGATATCTAGACGGTCCGTCCCTCGTGACGATCTTCAGGAGTGAAGTGCTTCCCCATCTGGAGTACTGTCACCCCATCTGGTCCCCGAGATATGCTAGGGACTGTCAGTTGGTTGAAAATGTTCAAAGGAGGGCCACCAAACTGGTGCCTGCACTTCGGCACCTCAGCTACCCTGAGAGATTGGAGCGCCTGAACTTGCCTAGCTTATACTACAGACGGGCAAGGGGGGACCTAGTTGAGGTTTATAAGCATCTCAGGGGGCACTACTCAGTTGAGTGTCCTTACTTGGAGCTGGCGGACGCTCGCCCCACAAGGGGTCACAGCTCAAGATTGAAGAAGCCGCAAGTCCAGAAAACCGTGAGGGCAAACTTTTTCGGAGTGAGGGTTGTAAACTCTTGGAACAATCTACCAGAGAGTGTTGTGACGGCACCGAGTGTGAGCTCTTTCAAGAGAAGACTTGACCAACACTGGAGCGGGTTCAGGTACATTCAGGAGCCGGTGCATGCTCAGTATTTGCCAACAGTGCGTGACAGAGACGTGACCGATCGCCCGGGCGGCTAGCGAGCCGATCTTTTGGTGAAGAATATAAATGAAAAGAGACGTGACCGATCGCCCAAGCGGCTAACAAGCCGATCAGTGGCGAAGAGGATAAAAGTAAAAAAAGTAAAAAAGTAAGTCTAACAAGCATTATTACAACATATATTATTATTATTTTCTATACAATCGGGAATTAGTCACTACTACATCCGGGTTGAGAGTGTTACACAACCTCGGGAGCTGGTGTAAGTTACTTGCGTTAACTTACGGAGTTCGATGTCAAATATTGGTTTTGAGTATACCATCTGTGTTTTGAGTATGCCATCTGTGTTTTGAGTATACCGATCTGAGACTGTAAGTCCAGTTACGGGGTAAACAAAGACATACAGTCCCATAAATGTTTTTGAGTATCCGGACCCTTGACATCATATCAAGAGTTACAACGTAAATTCCCTTAACCCAACTTCAATTGGAGGCCTAGTAACGCTAAGCTCGAAGGAGTTTCAGGTACTCAGCTGAGCATCAAAGGAATGGTGACGTTACCACTCAGATTCTCAAGACGTGGTACGCCCTTCTAGGCGGACTTCTATATAGTCCAGCAGTTTACTTTGCCAGCCGACGGATTACTTGGTCTACCAACTCTTCGAAAGAACATGATAGATGTTCTTCCACAGCTAGGACGAAAGTGTTGTCTACCAGTCCTATTAAGAGGAAGGCGGATCGTGCATCAGAGATACCTCTTGACCTCAACCACACACTTTCCCAGCGTGATTACAGCAGCAAGAGTTGGATGATTGTACCAGCAGTGTTGAAGAGTACTCTCCATTACCAAAATGAGGAAATCACCAAAGCAACTGTCGAACTACCCAACGTGTACACGGGCACAGATGTTGTGTGTCTCCCGGAAACATGCAAGGTAAATGGGCTGTCATGTGAATCTACTCTGAGCACAATACGCCCTGGTGGTTTGACCGACGTACTGATTCTAAATCGAACAGGCGTTCAACGAATCTTAAAGAAAGGATGTTATTTGTATGATTTTCTAGTATATCACAACAATGTCGAAGTACAGCCTACTAAATTCCCAATTCGAGGTATTGTTGCAAAATGCCAACAGACTCGACAGGCCAGGATAGATCAAATAGCACCACAGGTTAAGGTGATCGATCATCCCCAGGGCAAGACTCGCCTTTTAGAGCTGCTTGCCGACTATAGAAATATAGTAGCCTTGCCAGGGGAAACGCTAGGTCAGACAGATTTAACATCCCATCACATAGCCTTAAAGGAGGGAACCAACCCTATTTACGTACCAGCTTATAGACTACCTCATAGCCAGCGCGCTGTAGTACAAGATATGGTACAGGGTATGTTAGATGAGAATGTTATTAGACACTCAAAATCCCCCTTTTATAGCCCATTATCCCTCGTCCCGAAAAAGGATGGTAGATGGTGCCCTGTTATAGATTTCAGGCGCGTCAATGATCAAACGATCCCTGATATGTACCCTATGCCTATCTTGAGCGACATATTGCAATCCTTAGGCAAGGATAATGTGGTATTTAGCAACTTAGATTTGCTTAGTGGGTATTGGCAAATACCACTCGATGAGAAATCACGGGAAATCACGGCATTTAGCACGCCTCTAGGCCACTTTGAGTTTCTATGAAAGCCATTTGGTCTCAGAAATGCCCCACTAACATTTCAAAGAATGATCAACATCCTATTTGCCTGATTGATTTGGTACCACAGTCTGCGCTTATTTGGATGATCTAATAGTAGTCAGTAAGGACGTCGATTCCCATCTGATTAAACTGCGTGAAGTGTTGGACAAACTTTCCACAGCAGGCCTCAAAATAAAACTTTCGAAGTGTGAGTTTTTAAAATCCAGAATCCATTTCCTTGGTCATGTAGTTGACGGTGAGGGCATACATACAGTTAATGATGAAGTCAAAGCTGTATCTCAGTTGCCGCGTCCTACCTCAAATGATCATGTGCGTAGCTTTCTTGGCTTATCTGGATATTATCGTTCCTTTATCAAGAACTATGCAACATTAGCATCGCCCCTAACAAGGTTGCTCAAAAAAGATGCAATGTTTATATGTGGCGCTGAACACGAAGATAGTTTTACGACATTAAAGACAGCGCTTACCAATGCCCCGGTTCTAGCATTCCCAGACTACACTCAACCTTTCACTCTCTGTACTGACGCTTCCGGAATTGGAGTCGGAGCAGTGCTCAAGCAAGAGGATATGCGTAGGAAGTTTAGAGTGATAGCAATTGCAAGTCTCAAACTAATTGATGCTGAAACACGTTATTCGGTAACGCATTTAGAAACGTTAGCCGTGGTGTGGGCACTTAAGAAGTTCAAAGACATTATCTTTGGCTACAAGATAACTGTTTTTACTGATCATGCGGCAGTAACCGAGCTGTTCCGTGGCAGAAACTTATCAGGCAGATTAGCACGCTGGTACCTGACAATTCAAGAGTTTGACCCCGAATTTAGGTATTTACCTGGGAGGGCGAATGTTGTCGCCGACGCTCTGTTAAGAAATATAGCACCAGTCATGCCTGTATCAACATTCACTCTTTCGCAACTGGAAGATGAGCAACGACGCGACCCATATTGATCAGCAGTTATTTTTGCTCTCGAATCGGGTGAGGATGTTAAACTCCCCAAGTTAACTCTTCCCTTAAGTCAGTTTGAATTTCGACATAACATACTCCATACGAAGAGAAAATCACCTGAGGGTAATGTGTCTCAAATAGTCGTACTTGACACGTTGTGCAAAGCAGTAATGACATTGTTCCATGATGTCCCACAGGCAGGTCACCAAGGTCGTGATAAATGCTTTGCGGATTTACGAAAGAAGTATTTCTGGAACACTATGAAGAAAGACATAGAATTACACAAAGCTAATTGTTTGGCGTGTGCTCAACAAAGGTTCAACAGGATCACCAGCCCCGATTCTACAATATCCTCCACCAGACCGTCCGTTTGACACAGTCGTTATTGACTTGTTACAACTCCCAATAAGTCATCAGGGGTCAGCGTACGTCTTAGTGTGTGTGGATCATTTTTCAAGGTTCGTGGTCTTGGTCCCACTAAAAAGCAAAACGGCCGAAGCAGTAGCCTATGCATTAGTGATGAATCTTATATGTCTATATACTACGCCTAAAGTTCTGCTCTCTGACAATGGAACAGAGTTCAAGAATCAGCTAGCAGCGCATATATGTGCACAATATGGTATTAAACAAACTTTTGTGACAACTTATCATCCACAGGCTAATGGCCTTGTTGAGAGAACCAATCGTAAAATCCTAGAAATACTGCGTCCAATTGTCAGTGGTTTTCAATACGCATGGGAGGATTGGTTACCGCAGGTTGCAGCGTCTATAAATGGGTCAGTTAATAGCTCTATGGGCAAAACACCCTACTACATTGTCTATGGTACAGATAAACGTCTACCTTACGACATCCTTACAGATGCGCCATACCCGGTTTATAATACGGATGATTTCGCGGCAAAACAAATTCATGTCTTTACAGATATTCATGCCCAAGTACGATCACATCTAGCGGCGTCACGCGCCGAAATGATCATCAAGCGACATAAACATGCTAAACCTGTCATATTAAACGTTGGGGACGCTGTTATGTTAAGAGAACCTGAAAGGAACTCCAAACTTTCGGCAAAATTTTCTGGTCCATTCCGCATTCTCTCACAAGAATCAGGCAACAAATTCAAAATTTGGAAGCCTAATGCACAGATTGCAGATGTCGTGCACGCGGATCGTCTGAAAAAGACCCAGATAAATGTATTACCTCCAGTTGATGATGATGTGATTGATACATCCTTACAGATTGTCCAGAAGCAGAGTGTCCCAAATGACTATTGTATGAAACTTCGTTCTGTGAGTAGACGTTAAATCGTTTGTAATTCCTTACAGAATGGCTTGGATCTTCAGTGTGTTGCTTCTACTCTGTTGTGGCACCGTTGTGTTGACAGACATGTCCACATCAGTCCTCAAACCGGGTGCACTTGTGGCACCTCTCGGACGCGTTCTCATAGTTGAGGACGTGGTGAACATCAAGTATGAACTACATCCACTACTCCAACTTCCGCGTCAGATGGAAAACGTCGACGGCCAACTACAATCAGCATTGGACATCTTTCATGGTCTCAGCACAGCTTCTAAGAATTCGACAATAATTTCACAAACTATAGACTTTCTACACTTTCGTCTCCAGAACCTTCGCGAGCTTCTCGTCGATGTTGGAAAAAATCTACCGGCGTCTCAAGCGGATCTTGCTAAAGAAGTGCATTCTCAGGCACAACGAAAAAGGGGTCTCTTTAATTTTGTGGGTCTCATCCAAAGCGCCTTGTTTGACACGGCAACGGCCGATAATGTAGCTAAATTGGGGGACTGAATGAACTTTGTCGTTCAGGCTGTATCTCAACAGAATCGTGTTATTTCTCAAACCTTTCACACGATTACTGCTCTAGAATCAAAGGTTAATGCAATCATAGTGGAGTCTAACCAAGTTTCGAGGATTGTTACTAGGTTACAGAAAGCAATCCCGACATTAGAATGGCTCCTTTATTTCACAGAATATTTGCATGCTGCGGAAATTTCAGTTCATAAAATTGTAACCTCTAAAAATGAACTAATAGACAGCATTGTAGATGCCGGGATACGACGTGTGGACGCGAAGCTTGTGCCTGTGCAGACGCTTCTTGAAGCTTTAAAAATAGCCAAGTTGCAGTATCATTTAACTCCTATTTTTAATGACAATGAGGTTCAATATTATTACCCACTGTTGGAGTCAACCCTCATGCACAATGCAACTCTGATCCACATTCCTATGCGAGGGCAACATGAGTTTAATGCATGGCATTTAGAACCCTTCCCCTGGTTTGTAAACGACACACTGTATACCCTAGATATGCCTAAAGAACTTTTCTTAGTAGATGAAGAGTATTCTTTGTTATCAATAGAGGATTCTGAGGTACTGTCACGGTGTAAGTCATCTTATCTACACCTACACGTATGTCCAGCCTACATGTTCGCGTTTATTCCTGCTGCAGAGGGAACATGTGAATTGGCAGTCATACAACCAAATGTACGCACAGCGATACGCAATGCAGTTATAGGCCAGTTAGTCTAAAATCTGTGTTCCAAGCTCATCTTCACAATGTGCAGTATTTGTTCTTTCCAAATCTCACTACTGTCATTTTAAAATGCCATGATGGTGTTAAGCAGCTAGTTGTGAAAGGGCATTACATGGCTCGTGATTACTGTGAAATCACTTGTAGTACATTATGGACCTTGCCTACTCATCAGCATTTTGCTTTAAATACAAAACTGAAGTCTGCTTTAATTCAATTTCCTGTCATGAATTTCACTATTAAGGATATTCAAATAGTTTCAGAGAAAGTAAAAGTTTTAGCTTTCTTGAACGAGACACATTTTGCTGATTTGAAAAATAACTTGCCAATTTACCTATTGCGGGAATTTGCACTACCAATTCTTACAATTCCCTCTATTTTGTTAATTCTGGCAATTATGTTCCTGTTCTGTTATTACAGGGCAGTGTCATCCAAATTCAACGTTGTTCATAACATACTAACCCATACGACACTAAAGTATAGGTCCCCTGTAGTAGCTAATACCCCTACAGTAATAGAATCCCCAGCTTAGTGTTTACATATCTGTTTATAACATGGTTAGGGTTGTCTAAGATGTACTGGACTCTGTGAGTTATTTAGGCCTCACGGAGCTCAGCTGGTAGGTGACCGAGCAATGTAATAGGCCCCTGTCTCATCAACAGAACATATTATATAAATGGTTCAATACATCTGATATTATATTCAGATTTGCCACCCTGTAACTTTCCACTGTCTATGAGTAAGATATGACTTGTACACGTGAGAGGGCAACTCTCCCAGGAGGTAGAGACCCATCGTCAGCATATCTGTAAGCCCCGCACAGCGAGGCCCTTACTCGAGTAGTCGCTCACAGAAAGTTATATCGTAAGGACGTGACCTAATGTTTATAATACATAAACGCCGTCCCTTTCTCATTCACTCATATACAGTGGAACTTACGGTCGATCTACACTCAGGAATTATAGATACAATCCTTTTATAATAAAACAAGAAACCACAGTTTGGGTTTCGTTACTTAAACCCAAATAATAAATATATGTGAACGGCCTGGTTAATTGTACAAAACAGCCGATTCAGGAGAAAGGATGGGTGGTAGGGGTGATAGGGGGGATGGTAGAGGAGAGGAGATCAATGGGAAATCCTTGTTGGATGGAAGAGGAAGTGGTGGTGTGGGGTACGGGTTATTTGGTTCACACTCAGGATGGGACGGAGAAAGGAAACTAACAATGTGCTCTCTGTATACATGTTGTATTGGATGTACAATGCAGCTTGGTGCTGGGGGGTAGCAGCGTGAGTCCAAGCGTGATGTAGAGAGAGCTGGTTGGTGAGGGTGCTCAGAGGAGGACCAGCTTGTGGGTCGCCATGCTCGCCGGCGGGAGCGAGGGCCGCCAGGCAGGAGCGGAGGAGGTGGTGCTGCTTGCTGGTGGGTGTAATTAGAAAGAGATAGGTCACCACGAGGTCAGGTCTTATATAGCGGAGGTAGGCGTGGCTTAATAGTCGACCTCCGTCATGTAAGGCGGCGCTGGTTGACCTAGACCACGAGTCATACACTGGGGAATTCGCGGGGTCGGCTACTCAGCAACAAGCGTTTGTAGGGGAGGAATACACTACAATACTCCCCCTTCCCTCCAAGCAGTGTAGGAGACTTGTTGTCTGCAGGGTTGCATGGCACATGTGAGGCAGAACGGGCGGTGCATGCCACATGTTAGACATAACGGCGAGGGCTTGGATGAGCAGGCCGCTAGGGGAGACAACTGTCTAGAAACACGAGATCTGTGGGAGAAAAGAGGGAGAAGGAGGGTTGTGAGGGCGATGAATGTTGTGCTTCCCTCACGACAGGTACAGAGTCCTCAGATGCGCCTGCTGGGGTGTGTGGGCCTGGGTCAGGAGCAGGGGCTGCGTCAGGAAGAGGGTCTATGACAGCAGCAGGGTGCATGACAGCAGCAGGGTCCACGACATCAGCAGGGTGCAGGACAGTAGCAGGGAGTACCCTGAGGGAAAAAAAAAGGGTGCGTGGGGCCGCACTCAGGCGCATGGGCCGCGTCGGGAGCAGGGGCTGCCAGGCAGGAGCGGAGGAGGGTCCGCGTCAGGAGGAGGATCCAGGACAGTGGCAGGGGGTACTGCTGGGCCGGGGGCGGCGTCTAAGGCAGGACGGGTGTGCTGGGGTCGGTAGGACATGGTGCTTGGGGCAGGAAGAGGAGCTGGTGTCTGCTTAGAGAAGCAGTGCTGCTCTAGGGTGTCTAACCTGCGGTGTAGAGACAGTAGATGTAGAGCCGATGAGAGCTGCCTCTGTGTGGATAAGCCAGTCTTCCATGTTGCTTGAAGACTGGGAGAGTGATCGGTTTCTCATCCATCCTGTGTGAGTGCGAATCTCCGGGGGTCACCATTTGTGAGGTTTGGGTTGTTGGGTTCACACTCAGGATGGGATGGAGAAAGGAAACTCACAATGTGCTCTCTGTGTACATGTTGTATTGGATGTACAATGCAGCTTGGTGCTGGGAAGGCAGCATGGTTACAAGCATTGAGTAAGGAGAGCTGGTTGGTGATGGTGCTCAGAGGAGGACCAGCTTGTGGGTCGCCATGGTCGCCGGCGGGAGCGAGGACCGCCAGGCAGGAGTGGAGGAGGTGGTGTTACTTGAAGACTGGCTGTAGGTAGAAAGAGATAGGTCACCACGAGGTCAGGTCTTATATAGCGGAGGTAGGCGTGGCTTAATAGTTGACCTCCGTCATGTAAGGCAGCGCTGGTTGACCTAGACCACGAGTCATACACTGGGGAATTCGCGGGGTTGGCTACTCAACGACAAGCGTTTGTAGGGAAGGAATCCACTACAGTGGATAGGAGTGAGGTTTGGTTGACAGGGGCTTCGTCAGAGACGAGGGCGGTGGTACAAGGTAAGTTTTCCCCGGTCGAGTGTCAGGACGCTGTGGGCAATTGGCATTCCAGGCGTGGTGACTGCCATGGCATTGACACACCGTGGAATAACTGGGATTTTGTTCTGAATTTTCGATTTGCATTCCACTGTGTCTTGAGGACCTGCACAGACAGGGCAGGCGACCATCCTCATGCACTCCCAGGTGCGGTGTTTCCACGACTGGCAACGACCACAGATTTTCGGGGTTCCGATAAATCAGTCGAGAGGACAGTTGTGAATTGGTCCTACATTCACCTTCAGAGGGAGGGGGCCCACCCACCAGCCGATGAGTTCGTTGGATGGACGTTTGGAGACCGGGTTGATGCGGCGTTCCATGTCCAGTAGTTGTGGGAGAAGAGGGCGAAGATCGTCGATAGGGATCTCCCAGGGTACGTGGCGAACCATTACCTTGGTACGACGAGTTTCTGGGATGATGGTGGTGAACTTCAGCATCACCTCCCCTTGGGGAGCAGGAAAGCCCACCTGAGTGAGCAGGCGTACCGTCTCGTCCATTTGTGTGGTGACTATCACGGCTGTGGGACCTCGGCGGAGGCGAAGTGTTGAGTCCTCAAGTGGAGAGCAGTGACGGAAGAACCAGGTCGTCCGTGTCCTCAGAGGCAAATCCTGAGGAAAGGCAAGATGACGAAGGTGCGACGGGGCAGGGAGACAAAGGGAATCCCCTATGTCCATTGTCGGCGGAGGGTCCTGTCATTGAGCCACATGTAAGCTCACTTGGGGACCCCGATGACAGGAGGAGGCCACCCTCTACAGCCCCAAACGGGGTGTGAGGGATAGCCGTGGCCCCTGCTGGAGACCCTGACTTCTGAGGTTTCTGCTTCTTCTTTGACTTGTCTTCAAGAAGAAAGTCGTCAACATCACTCACTGTCACCTACTGCCGCCATTTCCAATGAACGGGAGCGTTTAACGGCGGGCATAGGGCATGTTGGCAACACTGCAGTCAGGTGGAGTGGTAATGACGTCACAGCTACGTCATACTATCACATTGCGCATGCGCAAACTTGAAAAACTTTGCCCAGAGAGATCGGGTGGTAGGACCAGATGTTTTATCCCAAAAAAATGACAAAGTCCAAAAGTAAAAAAAAAACAGATGCCACTGTGCTGATAACTGGGTCTTGCTATAGTTGTCTGCACAGGCTGGGATTAGTAGACTTGCTGAATTCGTCAGAAATACGACTTTTAAAGAGCAGTCTCTTACAGCCTTTGTTGACACTACGCACGCATGCGCGTTCCTCGAATGAAACAATACAATCATGTTGTCATGAACACAAATTTTACAAATGGGAAAGATAGGAGCAGGTGGAAAGATTCGGTGTGTATGAGGTTAAGATTAGGGTATAAATTTTACTGGGAACTTGGAGCCGAGAGAAGTGAACGGGAAATGGAATGTAGAGTTTGTAGAACATCCAGGTCCCATACCCTGCCACATGGGATGCCCATTTCTTAATGTATATAGAAATGCCCAGATAAATAATGTCTCCAAGCAAATAGAATGGATGCTTAAAAATAGGAAAGTAGATGAAATATTCAAGAAATATAGAAATTTTGCATCTGGAATATAACTATGTACTATACAAGATCTATCTGTATTTGGTATTTATGTGAGTCCTGAGAGGGACATTCCTGGACTGGGGTGGGGATGACTTAAGTCACTTCATCCCTTTGAAATGTATTTTTTTTTTGTATCTCAATAAACGTATCAATCAACTACGTGAAAATGAGACTACGAACTCATTTTACTTTCCTAAGATCCCTTTTTCAAACTTCGCTTTGACTGAGCTATCGAAGACCAGAATTAAATTGATTTCAAGGTTCAGGATGGCAGTCCCTGGTGAACGGAGCGTAAGACAAGTAGTATTAGGTTACACCCGTTAGATTTTCAGAGATACGTGGCATGACAGTCCCCTTCAGGATAATTAATTAATTTCTTAATTAACATCCTTACAGCAATTTCACCATGAACATCAGATTCTGTGATGTTCATATATGAAAAGGGGGTGACTTCAGCCACAGTTAACAATTACTGGCATCTCTAGTGATGACGTCAATGATACCTCATTCTTAAAGTAGATTCAGATTCAGATTTGCCCCCGAGGGGGCTAGTTTATTGGGCACCCCCTTACATCCTGTGCAAGGTGAAGCGCAGAAGCGTTTACAGCGCCCAACAGGGAAGTATGAAAAGTTCATACTTGCCTTTATGACTCGTACATTAAGGGCGTAAAAGCCTGAAGGGTCATAGGTTTTGTCAAGTTGCATAAAGTGAGAGAATGATGAGTGTGTGGGGGGAAAGTTCCCGGTACATTTTATCTGTTTATGGCAAAGAGTGGCAGGTCCCTAATAATGTCAAATGCCAGGCCTGTCACTAGGAGGAGGGTCTTAAAGTAGATTCTACCCTGACTTATATTGACAATTTCACTAACAGTAAATACAATAGCAGTTTTCAACATCAGTCACAAAGGATCTTGAACGCTTCATCTGTAATCAGACATCTCTAAGTTGACGCAAAGTAAGGGTGTTCTCTCACCAATTCAAATTTCATGAACACCCTGTGCGGTCACTAGGTACCCCTGTATAATAACACCAGAAGCATCTGGCAAGTGTCACAAGTATATACAAATATTATAAAGGTGCTTACTATAGCCTAAGGAAGGAAGGATATTCCTTTAACACATCATCAATATTATTTACATAATATCTGGCCAGTATGGGGAGGATCATCGTGTCTCCGTCAGGGGGTCGTGGGGTAGTGGTCCAACAGGCGTCACGGAAGAGTTGTGTGCGGGGACATCTTAGGAGGTAGTGGATAAGGGTGCGGCTGTCAGGTCTTCTGCATAATGCGCAAGAGCGTTGCTCAGGGGATGCGGGGATACCAATCTCCCAAGCAGAGTCATACCCAATGATGATATGGGCAGCAATCACTTCCCTTTTCCGCGACCCTTTACCATAAGTCATAGACATATGAGAGGTCAGGAAGTTTACGGAGGACATCGTGCTAGGTGAGCCGGGAGTCCAGGGGATGCCTGCTTGGTTTTGTGAACGTAGAGCTTAATATGAATTAATAGGTTTTAACTGACCAACCATGTCATTATGACAATGACAATTACAGTATAACAACAACGTACGATCAGCAGTCTGTCGAGCAGCGAACTTGTAGAAACTGGTTTATTTGGACTATGTAAAATACATTTATTTAGTTGATTTATTCTAATTAGTAAGTTTGTGCATAACAGCCATTAGACTAGTTACTGTGGTTCCGGTTATGAACACCAGAGGACCTTAAATTCCCACCACCAACTGAGAAAAGCTGGCCGTGTCAGTTTTACTCCTGACACCGACTGCAGTCTTGCTCTCCAATTCTCTTGGTGTTGTCTGGGTATGTATTCTCTTTACTTATGAGGCTGACCTGTATTCAACTTGACAGATAAGTCATACTTGTTTTGATTGTAGGTGTAGTATTTAGAATTTAAATTAAGTTGCCATTATGTTTTGCCCTGCAATGTTCGAGCGCGAGTTTTCGTTGTAAATATTTTGGTTTGTTTGAAGTCAAGAGTAATTTTTAATAAGTGCATGAACGTAATTTTATGACAGATCTGTATTCTCCCAACCTGATTTAGATCTGTAATAGTCGGGATAATTGTTCCATCCAGGACGCTGTAGATGTGAAAAGATGTACGATTATTTTCAGCTAATTTTAATTAGTTTTGTGAGCCCATGTGAATGGGCTAAGAACAAATTCATTAAGACTCAATGAGTTCTTCCCCCCCACAAAAATCTTTAGTAAAAGGCGAAAGATTTATGCGTTTTGAAGGGAAACCAGAACTATGGTCGCAAAGTTGTTCAAGACCCCAACAAACATTAACTTAGAACATACTTGGAATTATAGTTCCAGTCAAGAAGGACATTAAAGGTTTTATTGTCCAGTGTCCAGAACAGTTATAAAATAAGATTTATAAGTCCTTCGTAGCATTTAAGACTACCGTGATTGGCAGTCAAAAGTGGTATTACTTAATGTGAATTTTCTTTAAGAGGATTTAATTTACATAATTCCTTTAAATCTGAACAAATATAGCAAATCAACGAGATTGTTATTGTTACAATGTTGTAGTGGATTCCTCCCCTACAAACGCTTGTCGCTGAGTAGCCGACCCCGCGAATTCCCTTGTGTATGACTCGTGGTCTAGGTCAACCAACGCCGCCTTACATGACGGAGGTCAACTATTAAGCCACGCCTACCTCCGCTATATAAGGAACAAGACAAGAAGGATACGACATACGTCGAAATAGCAAAGAGAGCGGTCCAAGAGGCTCATAGACCAGAATCCACCATATTAAACCTGAGTGAGCCAATACATGATAAGGTAATGATTAGTATGATCCATGCACATTTGCACAATATCATTGCACCCGGATCATACAATGAGGAATTAAGGAAAATGTTTAAATTGAATAACCTACCAGAGATGATATTTCCAGAGAATCCACAATCCGAAAAACTATTTCAGGCAACATATGCAAGCGAACTGAGAGAAAGACTACATCTAGACGAACAAAGGTTTGAGCAAGGAGCAACAGCTGATACACAAGGAACACAAGCGACTGATAGAGATCCCAGACAAATGACTAGAAGTGACAAAGAGAAGATAGAAATAACAAAAGGACAGACTATAAGACAAAGGAGTAGGAGGAGAGAAGATAAGATGGAAACTGATCACAATATACAACCTGAATCTGCTGAAGAAATTGGATTAAAAGTTATCACTACAACAAAACATGGAATCCCAACATCGAGACCAACAGGAGGGACAATAGTAAAAAACTGTGAAGGAGGGATATACAAGTGGACATATCAAGAAAAATCCCTAAGTGAAGATTATGTCTGGTCACTAATTACTACGGACAAACTAAAGATTACGACCAAAGACTTTAAAATAGTAGACCCGTCAGAGTTTAGATGATAGGTCTCCACTTCAACAGTCACAATCCAAGTATAAGAAATAATGGACAATAGACAAACAGTAAGAACTTTAAGAATAATACAACACAACGTAAGAAACTGGAAGACCGAGAGAATTAACCTAAGTAATATATATCAAGAAATTGACCCTGACATTATACTAATAAACAGTCACGGTGAGACAGAAAACAACAACATAAAACTCTTTAACTATTATGTAAACCAAAGAAATAAATCGGGCGAGAAAAATGACGGAGTAGCGATAGCGGTTAAAAGAAACTTAAAATTTAAACTAATTGATGACTTCCAGGATGAATTTCTAGCAATAAAAATAAATACAACTCAAGGAGACGTAATTATTGCTACTACTTATCTCCCACCGAGACGACCCTACTTACCTATAGAAGACCTATTAAAATTGGCTAACAATAGTCATCCGATGTACATCTTAGGAGACTTTAACGCCAGACATAGGATTTTTGACAATACAAATAATAACGTCGTGGGAAACGCCCTTAATCAATTAATAAATTTAGGGAAAATCAATCATCTGGGTCCTAACTTTCCAACCTGGAGAAATCACAATACACAATCGACACCAGACAAAATTTTTACCAACAACAAAGCCTTTTTCAATTACCATATAATACAGGGACCTCTTACAGGCAGTGACCATCTGCCAATTATACTAACACTGTCAACAAGCCCCATACAGATACCAATAAAAAAGAGACTGAAAATGGGTAAAACAGACTGGGACAGCTTCAAAGACGACTTAAGTAATCACCACTCGATTAACCTACAAGGGAAAACAACAGAAGATATAGACTCAGAAATGGACAGATTGCACTCAGCAATAAAAACATCTATAACCAAACACACTCCTACTTCACACTTTAGAACATTACCCAACAACAGACTACCAGAAGAAGTTAAATTAATCCAGACCTATTACAATGAAATAAACAGGTATATGGAAAGACACGGCAGTAACAGATGGCTATATACGACACAGATAGCACTACAGATAAAATTAAGAGACGCATGTAAGGAAGCAAACAATAAAAAATGGAATGATATTATAATGGCGGCTGACATGACTAAAGACACAAAAACATTTTGGACTTCCATAAACAAGATGATGGGGCACAACAAGCAAAAAACACCATACATTAAAGACCAAAATGGAACAAAATTGCACGAGGAAAATGAACAAGAGTCAGCATTCAAAAAGGGAATGGGTAAAAGTTTTTAAAATATCAGATGAGGAAAATGAAGATTTTGATAGTGAACACGAAGAAAGGATAGAAGAAGAAATGGGAAGACAAATACATAGAATCACCCCAAGGCAATATATAGACTATAACTTATTATCTAATAATCAAATAATAACCATGGGAGAAATGATGCACTGTCTGAGGAAATTTAAGGAAAAGGCCCCTGGGCTCACAGGTATTACACGAAATATGATCATGAATCTACCTGAAAACATTTTAAATACACTATTAAACATTTATAACGCGTGCTTAATAACTGGTTACTTTCCAGACAAACTAGAATATGCTAAAATCATATTTATTCCTAAGGAGGGTAAGGACAATAAGGAAATATTAAACTACAGGCCAATATCTTTATTAGAAATTACCGGGAAACTATTGGAAAAAATATTAAATTCAAGACTTATAGCCTTTTTAACACAACATGGGAAAACTAACAACAGACAACATGGATTTATGCCCAATAGAAATACCCTAACTGCAATAGCTACAATAACGGAAATAATTGCAATAGAAAAAAGCAAGGGTAACCAGATCAATATAATTTTAAGGGATGTTTCTAAGGCTTTTGATAAAGTTTGGCATTTAGGCTTGAAATCTAAAATATTTAAAACTGGGACTTAACGAATACTTGCTAAGAATATTGTGTAACTATTTAGATGATAGGAGAGCACAAATTCAAATTGGAAACTTTATGGGAACTATGTTTAATCTTGAGAGTGGAGTACCTCAAGGAGGATGCCTTTCTCCAACACTATATACAATTTATACTTCAGACACACCTCAACCTACCCCCTTTAGCGAATATGTAATGTTTGCTGATGATATTACTCAAATAGTATCATACCCAGGAAAATCAACTCAATTTATGGCACTCTACACGGTAAGAGCGATAAAAAACATAAATGATTTTGAGAAAAAATGGAAAATCAGGACAAATAAGAACAAATTCAAGATAATACCAATAGCCAAGATTAAAACAAGTCCAGTAATAGTCGACCAGGAACTATACCCATACGACACTGAAGGCAGGATGCTTGGATTAAAACTAACAAAAAGAGGATATATAACATACTTAAAAGATAAAGAACGACAGGCAAGAATAAGATTATCAAAAATAAAACGCTTTAAGAACCTTAGCATTAATAACAAAAGAAAGATTTATATTGCCCTTGTCAAATCAATTATGGACTACCCACCCATCCCATTGAACACCTTAGTAAAACGTGCATTAAAAGGTTACAAACAGTACAAAATATAGCCCTCAGATTTATATATAACATAAAATATACAGACCACATCAATAATGAACAGCTACACAAGAGAGCAAACCTCTTAGCAATCAATGTAGATATACACAACAAAGCTGTAAATATTTGGAAAAAAGTGACTGAACTTAACACAGAAACATATCAAAACTGGATAAATAATATAGACAACGAAGAATTCCAAGAACACAGTTGGTTTAAATCAGCCAGGAAGAAAGTAATTGAACCATCTCCTGCCCCAATATACATATAAAACATTAATAGAGAGAATAAAAGATGAGAGTGACCTACCAGCTCCACAAGAACCTGGCAGGCCTCTCCATACAGTGTACCTTTAGACTAACAACTAACTAAAAAAAAAAAAAAAAAAAAAAAAAAAAAAAAAAAAAGTAAAAAAAAAAAAATGTGACTACCCTCCCAGCTACACAAGGACCTGGGCGGGCTCACTAACTCAAAAAAAAATAAATAAATAAAAATAATAATAATAATAATAATAATGTGATTACCCTCCCAGCTACATCAGCCAGGAAGAAGTAATTGAACCACCTCCTGCCCCAATATACACATTTACACATAAAACATTACTAGAGGAATAAAGATGAGAGTGACCAACCAGCTCCACTAAGAACCTGGCAGGCCTCTCCATACAGTGTACCTTTAGACTAACACAACTAACACTTAACTAACACCTCAAAAAAAAAAAAATGTGACTACCCTCCCAGTTACACAAGGACCTGGGCGGGCTCACTAACTCCAACAATAACAAATAATAATAGTAAGCAGCATTATATAAATAAACCAATATTAATACAAAGGTCTGACGACCCAAGGGAGCAGAACAAAGACAAAACACCAATAAGAAAGATGAAGCGATCTGGTTGAGCCCAGATTCTTTCTACTCCTACTGTATTTCAGTTTCACCACTTTTCCTTCAACTCCTAATAATCTTCTTTCACCTCTTAACTAAAGACTTCGTATCGTATCCTGTATGTTGCCTTCACCACTTAGTGTTTGGGTTGCTTCACTTTGCGATAGTGGTGTAGGGGATTCACTGCGATTACTTTGGCTTCCTTCATTTGTTTCTTGACTTTGCATTATCTGTTCCCCTGTTTGGGTACTGTCTCCCCCATGTTGTTCATCAGGGCTTAGAGGTGACAGTGGCATTCTTGGAATGTGCAAGAGGGGTGTCAGGTCCCCTGCGTGCTGTGATTCCTCTCCTGGTGAGGGTTCAATTTGGAGCAGCTGGCTCGGCGTTATATACCTCAGTCGCGTTTCTTGATCGTCTGGGCTCAGCGGTGACACTGGTGTACTTCTCCCTGAGACGGGGCGTGGTGTCTCTGGTCCTTCCACTTCTCCATCCCTGGGTGAGGGGGTCCATCTGTGCCTTTCTCGTTGCCCTTGTGTTTCTCTTTGCTGCTGTTGCTCGTCATTCTGTGGCTGCTCCCTCTGCTCGTTATCCCTATTTTCCCCAACTTCCTGTGTGGGCTGGGCGCTTGCTGGATTGCCTTCAGGCTGTTGGTTCCCCTGTCGTTGCTCCGCCTGACGTTGGTTGTCTCTCCTCCTCCGCTGCCGTACATGTGTTGCTGCCTTGTGGTTGTTCACTCCTCTCTTTGTTGGGGCAGAGTAGTGGCAGTATTGCACGTCGCACTGGAAACGAAAATGGGGATCCCTTTGCTCCTCCCTCATCTGCCTGTTGAGGATGCACGTGTGATTGCTTGGCCGGATAGTCAGTACCAGATAGCACCCTGCACACATGTTCATATATTCGTTGATTTTCTTGTTGTGGGCTTCCTTTAGATGTCGGACTAATGATTGCTTGCAGCCAGACCACCCCGATGATGCTCATTCCCATGGGCATCCCTGCGTCCTCTCTGTGCATTTGAAGGATGGTGGTGCAGGGAACCATATGGTCAGCATTCGGTTTCTTCTTTCCGGCTGCCGATCCCCGCTCGGGCGGGGGAGAGCATCCATTCCCCCGCCGTCCGTTGAGTCAGTCTCCGCCGCTCCCACCGATTTGTACTGGCTCGCCTGTCGCAGGTGTTCCGGCTCTCCATCCCACATCTTCTCCTTCGTTTCTTCCTCTTGGCCCTTCGTCGTCCATCTTGCCTTACCCACACGAACACCCACACACACATGACAACCCCCTTACCAGGGTATACCTGCACTATCACGGTATTCCTGGAGGATCGGCCGAGAGTTGTGTACCGACCTCCCTTTCGCCATCACAAACCCACTCGATCGCAAGGTGATGGTTTACCGGGGAGGGACTTTGGGACGAATACACTTCTATGAGTGCAGGTCCCTCAGCCAGTACGAAGTAAGGAAGTACAGAGAGGAGGGAATAGCCACGTGTGAGAAGCACCCACGTGGGGTCCCGTGGGACCAGGTTTTGGGGCTTTTCAGGGCACCCCCGGTATGTTTCCTCTCACTGCATGGTATTAGTAATAACCACAGCAATGGAGAAATACCGGGTTCCCTGCTCGCCGCCTAAAACAACAAAGGAGTAAACTCTGTTACTTTCACCCCCAGAAAGTCCAAATCTGTGTTCTTCCTTCCATGCAAAAAGAACCTGATTATGTACTCTCCATTAAGCTGATAAGAACAGATTTTATTTAAAAGAATGATACATTGTTTTTTATTAACAATAGTTTGGGTATTCCAGTCATTTGTGACAATTGGCTGACTATCTATTACATTTTATACATAGTGTTCCTGTTCCACTAACTAGAACCTATTCTTTCTTCTATCTTGACTTTGGGTTTATTTCACCCTACATACTGTCTAGCCCCTGAGGTATGTTCTATATAAATCATTCTCGACCAGCGAATGGCATCACTTACACACAGTTTCCTGAAGAGGCGCAGGTATCCCTTTGATGCCAGTCTCTTCATCAGCTTCTCGTTCTCCGGGTCGTATGCTCCCAGGGGTCCCACTATGAATGCAGCCACCTTCACCTGCTGGTATTGTCTTCTCATCTCTGCTGCCAGTTCTGCATACTTTTCTTCTTTCCTCAGTCTTGCTTCTTTAAATGCCTCTTGTCCATTCTCGAATGGGCAGGTGACGTCGATCAGGATCACTTCTCGGTTCTTTTCAATCACCAGGTCTGGACGTCCATTGTCTGCTGCTCCTGGTACTCGTTCATTTGCCGACATGATCTTCCAATGTCGACCTTTTGCGGCTTTTCGTACTCTATCCACCAGGGCATTATGTCGCTTTTGCATGGCTCGAGAGTGTATCATGCAGTGGTTTACTACATGTGGGAGCGTTTCTTCTCTATTGCAACGACGACATCTCCGATCCCTATTCTGGCCTCGCTTCGCTCCATTGACGGGGAGTAGGTTCAGTCTTGCTCGGTGTATGAAACGCCAGTCTGCGAAGGTTGTATACGCTCCATTTCGAACAAATGCTGATGATGCTCTCTCTTGTGCTACGAGCTTCATCACTTTCCTTTGGTCAGGCTTATTCTGCAGAACTTCATCTCTCATCTGTCGTCGCTGGCTCCGGATGTTTTTGGCTACCTTC
>NW_024747036.1:0-6070 GCF_018991925.1 Homarus americanus
GTTTTACCCCGCTTAACGCGCTTTCACTTAACGCGTTTTCGCATATACGCGGTGCCTTGCCAAAGCTGAACTTTCACTTAACGCGGGTTTTTTCCACATATACGCGGTGAGTGTCCGGCTCGGATGCTATTTTTAGATTTTGCCCACCGCCACCCACCCGCCCGCCTGCCTCTCCCTCCTCCTCCCTCCGCTTGGGTAAGCGGCGCGGTAAGGTTGCGCAGTGTGTGTCTTTGTTGCGTTATAACTGACGTCATATGACGTCTCGGACTGTGATTGGCCATGCAGCCCTACCCCCCTCTGCTGCTAGCTGTAATTGGCTTAAAGTATTATGACGTGACTACCCCGGGGAGGGAGGGAGGGAGGAGAGACGACGCTTGACCTAGCCGCGGCAGTTTCATCCCTCAGCAAAGCATAACCGAGTTCTTCGCCCGCAACCCACCACAGCCAGCCCAAGCCAGTGATAGTGATAGTGAAGTTGATTTTGAGGGATTTGTCAGGGAAGCCATGACAACTGTAAGTGACAGTGATATTGAGTCACCTAGTAATGGTGATTCACCTAGTAATGGTGATTCACTTGAGGGGCAGTAATCTGCCCTCTGCCTCGGAACCAGCCTCCATCCCCGTATGCCGACCCATCTCTTCTACTACCGTGAGTGTTCCTCAAAAATTTTCGTTTTTTAACCTATTCTTTATTTTTCCTATGTTAACCTTTATCTTTCCTAACCTAACCTCTTCTATATTACTTGTTTTTCATGCCACCATAAAGTTAAGATAGAATTTTTACTACAACATAGTTATTTGTCGTCAAAAAGTGGAGTTTGGGGGTCGGGCTGGGTTCTATTGGAATTAATCCCATATGTTCTGTTATTCACTTAACGCGGTTTTCACTTAACGCTGGACCCTCTGGGTTCAATTGACCGCGTTAAGTGGGGTACCACTGTATATATATAATGTTATGGTTAATATCATAAACACACAGAGGCATGGCTAGGTTTATTACAAAGTGATGAAAAGGGTACGCTTAGTACCGTAGTCCACAATACATGTAGCTATGCTTTTTTATTTGGTCCCCCGTCATACGAGTCCTTTTTCTCTCATATATATATATATATATATATATATATATATATATATATATATATATATATATATATATATATATATATATATATATATATATATATATATATATATATATATATATATATATATATATATACACATATATATACACACACACACACGCACACACACACAGTATTACCTCGCTTTCTCATTTACGTGGTAACTTGCCAGAACCAGACTTTCACTTTCCGCGGTGCATCTACTCATATATGCGGTTAAGTATAGTTTTTTTTTATTTAGCTCATAAAATTCATACAAATTACCCGGCCAGAATATAATTTACATTACTGGAATTCTTACAATATGATGATCATTTTGAATATAAACATCATGGATTTTGCATTAGACATACAAATTTTAGATCTCAAGTAATAATTTGGTTTACACAAAGCAAATATTCTATCTTTTGTGCAAAATATATGAAGTTTTCATTCAAAATATTCCCTGACCTGCAAGGAATCCAGAAATGTCAATTATATTATCCTAAGTTTAGTCTTAGGTATTATTTATTACTAAACGTTAAAATCTAGAGTTTTCACCCAAACATTATTCAGAGAGGTAGGAGCTAGTGAGCTGGGATGAGGGGGGGGGGGGATTTGAGTCCATTATTTGAATGGACATTAACCTGGCAACTGTATTTCTCTTAAATATTAATTGTGTGAGCATACCATCATAAAATTTAGATGTTATTTTTACTACAACATAGGTATTGTGTCAGAAAAAGTGGAGTTTGGGGGTCGGGTCGGGCCCGCATAAATTGGAGTACTATATAAATATAAATATATATATATATATATATATATATATATATATATATATATATATATATATATATATATATATATATATATATATATATATCACGGCCTATAAGGCGGCGGGGTGCATAAGACGCCCCCCCCAAATTTCCATTTAAAAAGTAGCTTTTGAGCTCTATTTGCTGTATAAGACCAGTACCCCAAATGTGACACTTACCCACTGACTCAGTAGTCCTTTACCAACCATCCTTGATTTTTTAAAATAAGGCCAATTCACTTCAAGTAATGTCATCAAATTATACTCGCTGGTGTAGTGTAAACACTAGTGACGTCACTGAAGCGTGGTGGGAGTGTTCCCTCGTCTGGGTGGTGTGACTATTTATACAACATGTGGTTCAACAGCAACCACCGTATTCTAATTGTGGTGTTTCATTAGGATTTGAGTGAAAAAGGTTACCAGTATGTACTTACTACATACATTTATTACACAAATATATATATATATATATATATATATATATATATATATATATATATATATATATATATATATATATATATATATATATATATATATATATATATATATATATATATATATATATATATATATATATATATATATATATATATATATATATATACTGAATATACTATGTACAAAAAATGAATGTTCAATGAATTATTTATGGTGCATTAGGGTACTGGTCACTTCTGATGGGCTATAAATAGCTTTGTTATCTCCCCTCCATCTCACCCTGAGCCAGACGGAAGGGTCTTGGTAAATAACACGTTTGCTTATTTTCCATTTACTTTAAATAGATTTACCGAATTATTTGTTTTATTTATTTATTTATAATATACTGTAATATATTAAACACACTGTAATTATTTTCTTTAATTTATAAACTGTTTTACGACAAAGGAATGTACTCCAGTAGTGTTTCATTAGGATTTGAGTGAAAAAATATTACGTACTTACACAATTGTTCCTCTTACTTTGACAACACAACATACATACAGTATATTATTTATATTATTTCTCAGTTTTGATCTTTTTTTTAATTTTTGTATTTATTTATAGTTAGTTACTTAAAATAAGGCCAATTCACTTCAAGTAATGGCATCAAATATTACCAGCTGGTGTAGTGTAAACACTAGTGACGTCACTTGAGCGTCTGTAATTAACCGTCGATAGTTTCAAGAATTAATGCACTCATTTACTGAATATTCTTTGGAAAAAAATAAAATTTAAATCAATTATTTATAGGAGATAAATATTATTATGAGTAAATATACCGATACCGGTATGCATTACTGACCACCTCCACGGCTAAAAATAGCCCAATCTCGTGGTCACTTTCCCTTTCTTGTCTCCTCACTGGCAAATGGGGGGGGGCGTGGGGAGGGGTGTGTGATGATAGCTGTGTTTATTACAGGGGTATAAATCTCTTTTACGGTATGTTAGACAGGTTTATAATACATTTTTATTATTTTAATATACCGGTAATCTTAATTTGAATCCAGCTTGCCAAACGTAAGTTTCAGTATAAAATAATTAGTGGTAAGACCTTGTGAGTGGCTTACGATGTTTTCATCACCACTCTTGACACACTAAACCACAATATTTAAGAGGTAAGAATTTTAAACTTGGTGGTTTAGACGACCCCCTAACTTTGGGCAGATTTTTTTAATGTTCAAATTTCGTCTTATAGGCCGTGATATATATATATATATATATATATATATATATATATATATATATATATATATATATATATATATATATATATATATATATATATATATATATATATATATATATATATTCACACACACACACACACACACACAGTCGACCCTCGTTAATTCGAACCCCTTTAATCCGGATTTCGGATAAATCGGACGAATCTGAACTGTCCATATCAAATTTCTGGTTCTGGGATTGTCCCAGTTGCAATTGGGGTTGCAATTTCAAATTCTGTGTCACTACTACGAAATAACAAAGTCCCTAGTGCACTCTAAGATTAAGAGAAAACGGACAACTCAGGAGTGCTGAAGTGAGAGAAAACGGACTCCTATGACGGGGCACTCAAATAAAGAGACACGGCTACATGTTTTGTGGACTAGCCACTGTACAGTATCCTTTTCATCACTTTGTAATAAACCTCGTTATGCCTATGTGTTTCTGATAATTATCATAACATTATATATTTATATATTTAGCGGTTGTACAAACACAAGGCCTCACGCATGCCATTCAGACTGACAGACTTGACAAGTTTTACCAACCATAAAGACAGTTGAAGCTTTAAACATCACTCACAATGGATATTGAATATTCCATCTGTAATCAGACATACCTAAGTTGCCTTAACAATTGCAACCCCAGTTGCAATATCAAATTCTGTGTCACTACTAAGGTATAACAGTCTCTGGTGCACTCTAAGATTAAGAGAAAACGGACGAGTCAGGAGTGCTGAAGTGAGAGAAAACGGACTCCTATGACGGGGCACTCAAATAAACATACACATACCTGTATAATGCAATATTAACCCCTAAATCGGTTAATTCGGACAATCGGCTAAAACGGACACCCTTCCCCCTCTATTAGTCCGTTTTAATGAGGGTCGACTGTATATATATATATGTATATATACAGTATACAGGTTGTACCTCTCTAGTCCGGCAACCTCGGGACCTGACCGGTGCCGGACCATGGAAATTGCCGGACCATGGAAATTCACCCTTTTCCTGGATAGATAGTTACTTGTGCTTATGCCTGGAAGCACTAGCACCACTTTCTCTGCATCATGGTCTCTTTGAAGACATATTGAAGGGTTAAATGTCGTATAGTAGCTTCTCAAATTTCGCGAGTTTTTAATTCTTAACGTATTTTATTGGAACACACAAAAAAATAAATAAATAATAATTTTGACGGCGGAAACTTGAATTTCGACGGGTTTGAACGGCCCGCCAACGTGCAGACGACGTGCATAATCGTGTAAACAGCGTCATTTCTCTTATGTACAAAAGATTCATTATTGTTTATTACTGAATGTCTTTTTTATTGAATTAATGTTTATGTATGCAAAATGAGCAATACAATTAATTAATAATACGTAGAATATTAAAACACACGAGGAAATGACACAGCATTGTATTCGTTGATTACAAAACCAGTGACTGACTGGTTCTACATATAAAACTGAAGAAAATAAGACCTTGGTTGTAGCTGTAGTAAAATTAATATGGTTGTTTTAAGTAATGTTATTTAATGTTAATAAATGGAACAATAGAAGTAGCTAACGATAATGGTAAAGAAAAAAGAGAGATCGCATATGTAAGTGCGCATGCGCACACGTGAAAACATATCATCATTACTTTACATAAGAGTATGAAAGCAACACTTATTTACTGTTCATATATATTTTAATTAATGTTTCTGAATTTGTTTTTATTGAATTAATGTACGTGTGTGCAAAATTAACAATACAATTTATTAATAATACGTGGAATATTAGAGGAGACGAGACGGCTGCCGGCATTGTTTATGTTAAAACTTACAAAACCAGTGACTGATTGGTTCTACATATAAAACTGAAGAAAATAAGACCCTGAGTTTAGCTGTAGTAAAATTAATGTAAAAAAATGAATATGGTTGCTTGAAGTACCTGTAATGTTATTTAATGTTAATAAATGGAACAATATAAGTAGCTAACCATTAATGGTAAAAAAAAAGTGAGACTGCTCGTATGTAAGTGCGCACATGTGAAAACATATCGTCATTACTCTACATAAGAATATGAAAGCAACACTTATTTACTGCTCATATATATTGAAGGGTTAAATGTTGTACTCTGTGTAGACAAGCAGAGAGAGAGAGAGAGAGAGAGAGCAGCCAAACTGCCGGATGTAAACAAGCCTTAATTTCCCGCGGCTTTGTTTTTTGTTTTTTTAAGGGGATTAGCCCACCCGGGCATAGGTCACTGACCCTCATTGGGGCCTGAGGAGCAAAAATTTAATACTTCTGTAATAATAATAATAATTCAGATAAGTTTAAAAAAAAACTGCCTATCTACCTATTGGACAAACTAAAATCGTTCCGGACCACAGAATGCCGGACTAGAGAGGTACAACCTGTATATATATATATATATATATATATATATATATATATATATATA
>NW_024747037.1:0-10156 GCF_018991925.1 Homarus americanus
TCAGAAATTGTTAAGTGGTCGCCCGCTAACTTATTTGAACCACCCAAGTGTGCGGCCACCAAAGAAATGATTCAGGAGATGACTTTCTTCATGACTGATTACACTCAGGACCGTTTCCTCGCCCCCCTAGCTCTTCAAATACTGGCAATAATACCACATCTATTTTGTCAGAGGACACACACAAAGGCTAAGCACAAAGAAAATGTAGCAGCAATGAAGAGAAGGTCGACAATGTGGCGGACTGGGGCCCTAGATGATCTCCTATGTGAAGCAAGAACACTGCAGGAGAGACTAAAATCTACGGGTGACGGAAAGCAAAACACCGATGACGTGGCAAGAAAATTTGGAAACAAAATGCGTGTGGGAAAAGTGTCTCTCGCGGTAAGATCTCTAACACATGAATCCTCCGGTGGAGTGATGCCAATAAACAGTGCGACATTAAAACTATTGAAAGAGAAACATCCCCCTGCAAGTGAAGATGAAGGCATCAGGTTCCAGGGTGACTATATCCCACCAAATGTTGTCCTGTTCGAGAAAATATCAGGAGAGATGGTGTGGAAAAAGGCACTGAAGACTCGAGGAGGAGCCGGCCCTTCAGGTCTGGATGCAAACGGTTGGAGAGTCATCCTCAGCACTAACAAGTTTGGCCCTGTAGCAAGCGAACTCTGCACTGCCATTGCCACCCTTGCAAGAAAGCTTGCATCCTCCTGCTGCCATCACCTCCAGGCTCTGACGGCCTGCCGCCTTATTCCCCTGGAAAAGAATCCAGGATGTAGACCTATAGGGGTGGGGGAAGTGCTGAGGCGGATCATCGGAAAGTGTATAATGGAGGTGGTAAAGGATGATGTCAGGGCAGCAGCAGGGAACCTACAAGTGTGTGCTGGCCACCAGGCTGGTGGGGAGGCGGCCATTCACGCCATGAGATTGATATTTGAGCAGCGTGATTGTGAGGCCGTTCTTCTGGTGGATGCTTCAAACGCATTCAACATACTTAACCGCAAGGCTGCACTGCACAACATCATGATTAAGTGTCCTAGCTTTGCGATGTATGTTAAAAATTCGTATAGGAATCCATCAGACCTCTACATAATAAACAACAAGGCTCTACGAGGTGATACCATCCTACAGTCGACTGAGGGAACAACACAGGGGGACCCCGTTGCAATGGCAATGTATGCAATAGGCCTATCAGTGCTCCAACAAGAAATAAAGTTTGAAACAACTGGGGTCAAACAAGTGGCATATGCTGATGACCTCACAGGAGCAGGAAAAGTGGAGGACATCAAAAAGTGGTGGGACCTGGTAACATCGCGAGGTCCACAAATAGGGTACCACCCAAACGCCAGCAAATCCTTCCTCATCGTGAAGCCAGATCATTATGATCGGGCTTTGGAGGTTTTCGGCGAAAGTGAGGTCAAAATAACTAAGGACGGCCAAAGACATCTAGGCGCAGTAATTGGCACTACGGACTTCAAGACCCAGTACGTATCAGGAAAGGTGAATGAGTGGGTTAGCGAAATCCAAGCTCTATCGGAGATCGCTAACACAGAGCCACATGCGGCCTTTGCAGCATTCACCCATGGAGTCAAGCATCGTTGGAACTACCTGATGCGTACCATCCCTGAGATCGGACCCCTCCTCCACCCTTTGGAAGAAGCAATCAGGGTCAAGTTCATTCCCAAACTAGTGAAACACCCTGACTTAACCCGAGCAGAAAGAACACTTCTTGCACTTCCACCCCAAGACTGGAGGGATGGGACTAACTAATCAGAGATTGCTGACTCACAGACATCAAAATTCACTTCCAGCTCCAGCCTCACTGGCCCATAATGGCAAGATGCAACAGGGAAGTGGACACCAGCAGTGTAGATCCGTAGGTCCATTACAACAAGATCCAAAAGCAGCACTACTTAAAAATGACATGTTGCCGAAGTAACTATTGCTGCTGGTTCATTTGACAAAAAGATTTTCTATAGCGCAGGAGGTGGGCGCACCAGACTGATTAACCGTGAGACATGGTTTCAGCATAACAAACAAGAATTTTACATTTCTAAAATTGCCTCTCCAATCATGATGGCGATCACGCCATGGTCTGCAAGAAGGGGGGCTTCATATGCATGAGGCATGACGAGGTAAGGGATCTCACAGCAAATATGTTGAAGGAAATCTGCCGGGACGTCATGGTAGAACCGACCCTCCTTCCACTGGATGGCGAGATCTTCCAACATAGGACTTCAAACACTTCTAACGAAGCCCTTGTGGACGTCAGTGCTCGAGGATTCTGGACGAGGGGACAGCGAGCTTTCTTCGACATCAGGATTTTTGATCCCATGGCCGTTTGTCACCGTAACCTAGCTCTCGATGCTGCGCATAGGAGGAACGAGAACGACAAGAGAAGGGCATACGGGGAGAGAATACAAAATGTTGATCAAGGCAGCTTCACTCTCTAGTGTTCACAACCTCGGGTGGGATGGGCCCAAGTGCAAGATGTTTCTACGCCAGACTCGCGGAGCTGATCTCCGAACAGAAGCAGCAGCCCAGAAGTTATATTACAGCCTAGATGAGATGTCGACTGTCCTTCTCTCTCCTTCGGTCGGCTTTGCTCTGCCTCAGGGGAACGAGAGCTTCCGCCCCTACTCCGACAACTGCTGCAGATATTGACTATGAGGCTACAGTCACTGAATGCCGCATAGATCTGCGGCTCAACTAATTTAACACAGATAGGATAGCTTCTTATATATTAGGATATTTAATATTAAGGCAAATAAATGGTGGCGAAGCTGTGGCTATTGGGGGAGGCTGGAGGCCACGTAAAAAAAAAAAAAAAAAAATAAATAAATAAAAGTAGTAGTAGTAGTAGTAGTAGTAGTTGTAGTAGTAGCGTGTAGTAGTAGTAGTAATGAGTGGCTTTAACCTGCCTCAGGGGGCAGGCTTCTGCCGCTCAAACAACTGCAGATATCTAAACTATGAGGGCTGCAGTGCTGGGCTGCCTCCATGGATCTCTTGAACTCGCTAATTTAACACAGATAGGATGGTTTGCCTGTCATTAGGATATTTAATATCCAAGGTAGATAAAATGGTGCATGAAGGTGTATGGCTGTTAGGGAGAGGCTGGAAGCCACTTTAAAAAAAAAAAAAAAAAAAAAAAAGTAATGTGAAAAGTAGTAGTGGTAGTAGTATTGATATAATTTGAAAATTCGTATAGGAATCAAACAGATATAAGTAAAATAACAAGGCTCGGTGATACCATCCTGCAGTCGACTGAGGGAACAACACAGGGGGACCCCGTTGCAATGGCAATGTATGCAATAGGCCTATCAGTGCTCCAACAAGAAATAAAGTTTGAAACAACTGGGGTCAAACAAGTGGCATATGCTGATGACCTCACAGGAGCAGGAAAAGTGGAGGACATCAAAAAGTGGTGGGACCTGGTAACATCGCGAGGTCCACAAATAGGGTACCACCCAAACGCCAGTAAATCCTTCCTCATCGTGAAGCCAGATCATTATGATCGGGCTTTGGAGGTTTTCGGCGAAAGTGAGGTCAAAATAACTAAGGACTGCCAAAGACATCTAGGTGCAGTGATTGGCACTACGGACTTCAAGACCCAGTACGTATCGGGAAAGGTGAATGAGTGGGTTAGCGAAATCCAAGCTCAATCGGAGATCGCTAACACAGAGCCACATGCGGCCTTTGCAGCATTCACCCATGGAGTCAAGGATCGTTGGAACTACCTGATGCGTACCATCCCTGAGATCGGACCCCTCCTCCACCCTTTGGAAGAAGCAATCAGTGTCAAGTTCATTCCCAAACTAGTGAAACACCCTGACTTAACCCGAGCAGAAAGAACACTTCTTGCACTTCCACCAAGACTGGGAGGGATGGGACTAACTAATCCAGAGGAGATTGCTGACTCTGAACATCAAAATTCACTTAAGCTCACGGCAGCGCTCACTGACCACATAATAGCCCAGAATGCAACAGGGGAAGTGGACACCAGCGAAGATAATAAGATCCGTAGGTCCATTACAACAGATCGGCAGCATTGCCAAAATGACATGTTGCAGCAACTATTGCTGCTGGTTCCAGAAAATTTGACAAAAAAAGTTGCTATAGCGCAGGAGGCGGGCGCCTCGAACTGGTTAACTACGTTACCGATAAGGGCAAATGGTTTCAGCCTTAACAAACAAGAATTTACAGATGCCATTGCTCTAAGGTACGGTTGGCCAGTAGATGGTATGCCCTCCCAATGCGTGTGTGGCTCTCCCTATGATGGCGATCACGCCATGGTCTGCAAGAAGGGGGGCTTCATATGCATGAGGCATGACGAGGTAAGGGATCTCACAGCAAATATGTTGAAGGAAATCTGCCGGGACGTCATGGTAGAACCGACCCTCCTTCCACTGGATGGCGAGATCTTCCAACATAGGACTTCAAACACTTCTAACGAAGCCCGTGTGGACGTCAGTGCTCGAGGATTCTGGACGCGGGGACAGCGAGCTTTCTTAGACATCAGGATTTTTGATCCCATGGCCGTTTGTCACCGTCACCTAGCTCTCGATGCTGCGCATAGGAGGAACGAGAACGACAAGAGAAGGGCATACGGGGAGAGAATACAAAATGTTGATCAAGGCAGCTTCACTCCTCTAGTGTTCACAACCTCGGGTGGGATGGGCCCAAGTGCAAGATGTTTCTACGCCAGACTCGCGGAGCTGATCTCCGAACAGAAGCAGCAGCCCAGAAGTTATGTCACAACCTGGATGAGATGTCGACTGTCCTTCTCTCTCCTTCGGTCGGCTTTGCTCTGCTTCAGGGGAACGAGAGCTTCTGCCCCTACTCCGACAACTGCTGCAGATATTGACTATGAGGCTACAGTCACTGAATGCCGCATAGATCTGCAGCTCAACTAATTTAACACAGATAGGATAGCTTCTTATGTATTAGGATATTTAATATTAAGGTAAATGAATGGTGGCGAAGGTGTGGCTATTGGGGGAGGCTGGAGGCCACGTTATAAAAAAAAAAAAAAAAAAAAAAAAAAAAAAAAAAAAAAAAGTAGTAGTAGTAGTAGTAGTAGTATTATTAGTAGTAGTAGTAGTATTAGTATTAGTAGTAGTAGTAGTAGTAAGTAGTAGTAGTATGTTGAAAATTCGTATAGGAATCCATCAGACCTCTACATAGTAAACAACAAGGCTCTACGAGGTGATACCATCCTGCAGTCGACTGAGGGAACAACACAGGGGGACCCCGTTGCAATGGCAATGTATGCAATAGGCCTATCAGTGCTCCAACAAGAAATAAAGTTTGAAACAACTGGGGTCAAACAAGTGGCATATGCTGATGACCTTACAGGAGCAGGAAAAGTGGAGGACATCAAAAAGTGGTGGGACCTGGTAACATCGCGAGGTCCACAAATAGGGTACCACCCAAACGCCAGCAAATCCTTCCTCATCGTGAAGCCAGATCATTATGATCGGGCTTTGGAGGTTTTCGGCGAAGGTGAGGTCAAAATAACTAAGGACGGCCAAAGACATCTAGGCGCAGTGATTGGCACTACGGACTTCAAGACTCAGTACGTATCGGGAAAGGTGAATGAGTGGGTTAGCGAAATCCAAGCTCTATCGGAGATCGCTAACACAGAGCCACATGCGGCCTTTGCAGCATTCACCCATGGAATCAAGCATCGTTGGAACTACCTGATGCGTACCATCCCTGAGATCGGACCCCTCCTCCACCCTTTGGAAGAAGCAATCAGTGTCAAGTTCATTCCCAAACTAGTGAAACACCCTGACTTAACCCGAGCAGAAAGAACACTTCTTCCACTTCCACCAAGACTGGGAGGGATGGGACTAACTAATCCAGAGGAGTTTGCTGACTCTGAACATCAAAATTCACTTAAGCTCACGGCAGCCCTCACTGACCACATAATAGCCCAGAATGCAACAGGGGAAGTGGACACCAGCGAAGTTAATAAGATCCGTAGGTCCATTACAACAGATCGTAGCATTGCCAAGTGTTGCAGCAACTGTGCTGCTGGTTCCGGGTGACAAAAAGTTATGGCGCGGGAGTGCCTCGAACTGGTTAACTACGTTACCGATAAGGGCAAATGGTTTCAGCCTTAACAAACAAGAATTTACAGATGCATTGCTCTAAGGTACGGTTGGCCAGTAGATGGTTTGCCCTCCCAATGCGTGTGTGGCTATTCCTATGATGGCGATCACGCCATGGTTTGCAAGAAGGGGGGCTTCATATGCATGAGGCATGACGAGGTAAGGGATCTCACAGCAAATATGTTGAAGGAAACCTGCCGGGACGTCATGGTAGAACCGACCCTCCTTCCACTGGATGGCGAGATCCTCCAACACAGGACTTCAAACACATCTAACGAAGCCCGTGTGGACATCAGTGCTCGAGGATTCTGGACGCGGGGACAGCGAGCTTTCTTCGACATCAGGATTTTTGATCCCATGGCCGTTTGTCACCGTAACCTAGCTCTCGATGCTGCGCATAGGAGGAACGAGAACGACAAGAGAAGGGCATATGGGGAGAGAATTCAAAATGTTGATCAAGGCAGCTTCACTCCTCTAGTGTTCACAACCTCTGGTGGGATGGGCCCAAGTGCAAGATGTTTCTACGCCAGACTCGCGGAGCTGATCTCCGAACAGAAGCAGCAGCCCAGAAGTTATGTCACAGCCTGGATGAGATGTCGACTGTCCTTCTCTCTCCTTCGGTCGGCTTTGCTCTGCCTCAGGGGAACGAGAGCTTCTGCCCCTACTCCGACAACTGCTGCAGATATCGACTATGAGGCTACAGTCACTGAATGTCGCATGGATCTGCGGCTCAACTAATTTAACACAGATAGGATAGTTTCTTATGTATTAGGATATTTAATATCAAGGTAAATAAATGGTGGCGAAGGTGTGGCTATTGGGGGAGGCTGGAGGCCACGTTAAAAAAAAAAAAAAAGTAGTAGTAGTAGTAGTAGGTATAGTAGTAGTAGTATTAGTATTAGTAGTAAGTAGTAGTAGTAGTAGTAATGGTAATGCGTAGTAATAGTTATGTATTAAGATATTTAATATTAAAATTAAATAAATGGTGTGAGGTGGCTAGGGAGGCTAGAGCCCACGTTTTTAAAAAAAAAAAAAAAAAAAAAAAAAAAAAGTAGTAGTAGTAGTAGTAGTAGTAGTAGTAGGGAGACCCCGTTGCAATGGCAATGTATGCAATAGGCCTATCAGTGCTCCAACAAGAAATAAAGTATGAAACAACTGGGGTCAAACAAGTGGCATATGCTGATGACCTCACAGGAGCAGGAAAAGTGGAGGACATCAAAAAGTGGTGGGACCTGGTAACATCGCGAGGTCCACATATAGGGTACCACCCTAACGCCAGCAAATCCTTCCTCATCGTGAAGCCAGATCATTATGATCGGGCTGTGGAGGTTTTCAGCGAAAGTGAGGTCAAAATAACTAAGGACGGCCAAAGACATCTAGGCACAGTAATTGGCACTACGGACTTCAAGACCCAGTACGTAGGGGGAAAGGTGAATGAGTGGGTTAGCGAAATCCATGCTCTATCGGAGATTGCTAACACAGAGCCACATGCGGCCTTTGCAGCATTCACACATGGAGTCAAGCATCGTTGGAACTACCTGATGCGTACCATCCCTGAGATCCGACCCCTCCTCCACCCTTTGGAAGAAGCAATCAGTGTCAAGTTCATTCCCAAACTAGTGAAACACCACGACTTAACCCTAGTAGAAAGAACACTTCTTGCACTTCCACCAAGACTGGGAGGGATGGAACTAACTAATCCAGAGGAGATTGCTGACTCTGAACATCAAAATTCACTTAAGCTCACGGCAGCCCTCACTGACCACATAATAGCCCAGAATGCAACAGGGGAAGTGGACACCAGCGAAGTTAATAAGATCCGTAGGTCCATTACAACAGATCGGCAGCACTGCCAAAGTGACATGTTGCAGCAACTATTGCTGCTGGTTCCAGAAAATTTGACAAAAAAAGTAGCTATAGCGCAGGAGGTGGGCGCCTCGAACTGGTTAACTACGTTACCGATAAGGGCAAATGGTTTCAGCCTTAACAAACAAGAATTTACAGATGCATTGCTCTAAGGTACGGTTGGCCAGTAGATGGTTTGCCCTCCCAATGCGTGTGTGGCTATTCCTATGATGGCGATCACGCCATGGTTTGCAAGAAGGGGGGCTTCATATGCATGAGGCATGACGAGGTAAGGGATCTCACAGCAAATATGTTGAAGGAAACCTGCCGGGACGTCATGGTAGAACCGACCCTCCTTCCACTGGATGGCGAGATCCTCCAACACAGGACTTCAAACACATCTAACGAAGCCCGTGTGGACATCAGTGCTCGAGGATTCTGGACGCGGGGACAGCGAGCTTTCTTCGACATCAGGATTTTTGATCCCATGGCCGTTTGTCACCGTAACCTAGCTCTCGATGCTGCGCATAGGAGGAACGAGAACGACAAGAGAAGGGCATATGGGGAGAGAATTCAAAATGTTGATCAAGGCAGCTTCACTCCTCTAGTGTTCACAACCTCTGGTGGGATGGGCCCAAGTGCAAGATGTTTCTACGCCAGACTCGCGGAGCTGATCTCCGAACAGAAGCAGCAGCCCAGAAGTTATGTCACAGCCTGGATGAGATGTCGACTGTCCTTCTCTCTCCTTCGGTCGGCTTTGCTCTGCCTCAGGGGAACGAGAGCTTCTGCCCCTACTCCGACAACTGCTGCAGATATCGACTATGAGGCTACAGTCACTGAATGTCGCATGGATCTGCGGCTCAACTAATTTAACACAGATAGGATAGTTTCTTATGTATTAGGATATTTAATATCAAGGTAAATAAATGGTGGCGAAGGTGTGGCTATTGGGGGAGGCTGGAGGCCACGTTAAAAAAAAAAAAAAAAAAAAAGTAAGTAGTAATAGTAGTAAGTAATACAGTAGTAGTAGTAGTATTAGTAGTAGTAGTAGTAGTAGTAGTAGATCGTAGTAAATGTTATTGATGATAGTAGTAGTAGTAGTAGTAGTAGTATTAACAAGTGTTCACCGGCGATCTTCAAGTAAGCCTGTGAGTGTTTGAATGGTGGGTGGCTAGAGTTGCCAAGTGTCAGTGCCAGTGTGTCGTTAGGCCTACCCTAGCAAGGGTGGCATCGCGACTCTCGCCCCTATGGGGCCAAGTGCCTCAAGTAACGGCCACTCCATGTATGTCGGCTGACCCCGTGAGTATATTTAACTAATGTTACATCAGCGAGACCATAGAAATGGTGGCTATCTCTACCAAAGTGACATAATCAAGTGTTAGGTGTGACAATTCTTGCTCCCAGTGGATTATTCTCATGTGTGGATTATCGCCCACATGGGGGGTGCCCGACACAACCACACGCGCGCGCATGCCCTTACTACTCGGACACCAAAGGCTAGGCTGTCACCTCTGTGCCTCATACGCATAAGATCTAGTTTCTTCGTCCGTATGGGCCCAATAGCAGAGGTCGGAGGCGGAAATATCTGTCGCCCAAGTTGCTGGTCACTATGCCTGGCAACAGTCTTTGCTGCGTCTGTGCTAGCCCGAACCAAAACTGCACAAATTGTCTTTGTGCGAGAAACAACAGATCATGTGTGGATTGCAGGAAGCTAGACCAGTGTCGGAACCCACGTGGCAGGGAGCCGACACAGGCGGCCACAGTGGATATCGCCGGGACCCAACCACCCGATGATATCCGAAATGATAGCAGTGAGTCTACTCAACCCGAAAATGTAGTACTAATAAATGCTGCTCCCTCAGTAGCAGGTGTCCAGGTGGAGAATGAGAGACTGCCGCCTCAGTGGAAAGGCATGTCGATGGAAAATGCAGGCGTATGGGTCAAAGAAACCTACTCAGAAATTGTCAAGTGGTCGCCCGCTAACTTATTTGAACCACCCAAGTGTGCGGCCACCAAAGAAATGATTCGGGAGATGACTTTCTTCATGACTGATTACACTCAGGACCGCTTCCTCGCCCCCTTAGCTCTTCAAATACTGGCAATAATACCACATCTATTTTGTCAGAGGACACACACAAAGGCTAAGCACAAAGAAAATGTGGCAGCAATGAAGAGAAGGTCGACAATGTGGCGGACTGGGG